>NC_056745.1:69610957-69630957 GCF_019279795.1 Protopterus annectens
CGCAACACCAGAAGCACTAATTCAATTTCGCGCTTCTGATCTTTCGGTATTTAGGGGTTTCGGCTATACAGTCTCGAGCTTTTGAAATTCGGTATTTCAAAAGTTCGAGATTATGTAGTGATCCCATATATATATATATATATATATATATATATATATATATATATATATATATATTATAGGTTCATAGGTTCATAGGTAGGTACTATGCTATTGGCCCTAGGGCCTATATAAGCCTAGCCAAAAAGGTACCCTGGATTTCGCGACCCAAGAAAATTATTTTCCTATGCTCCTGTCGAGCAGAGTCACAGAGGTGATCCCCGGGGTGAATTTCCTATTTCCCATCCAATCATCAAGATTTTTCTTAAAGAGTGCTAATGAGGAGCTTTGTTTGATATAGATAGGTAGTTTGTTCCAGAGTATGGGAAGTCTCTGGGACAGGAATCTATCCCTCCAGCATGTTCTGCTTATTGTAGTGACAAAGTTTAGGTCCCTAGAGCGTGTAGCTCAGAGGGATTGGGATTTCTTGAAGTGGTGCATGTCCAACAGCTCTGGGTTGGACATAGCTTTGTATGTTAGGCAGAGATCGCCTCTGAGTAGGCGATATGCGACGGAGAAAAGCTGGAGTTTTTTGAGACGGTCTGCGTAGGGCATCTGTTTGTGGCTGGTAATCCTCTTTGTGAGCTATTTCTGCAACCTTTCCAGTTGTTGTAAATGTCTTGTGAAGTACATACCAAAAGGGGCGTTGTATTCTATAATGGGTCTAATGAGTGACAAGTAGAGGGGAACAACAACCTCTTTTTTCTTGGATGAGAAACTGGTTGTGATGAGGTGTGCCACGTAGAAGGATTTCCTGAATACTGTGGTGATGTGATTATCAAAGGAGAGACTACTGTCCACCTGTGTCCCAAGATCTCCTATCACAATTTTGGTGTTAAGTAGACTACCACCTATGTGGTAGCTCATGGCTACAGAGTTTTTACCAAAGGGGATGACAATGCACTTTTTGGCATTGAGCTTGAGGCCATGGCTTTGACACCAGGCATCTGTCTCCATGAGGTCCTTTTGTAGGATGTCCACATCATTAGGAGTTTCAGTTATGGCTCCTAGTGAACTTCATTAGCCAAATACCTTCTGTGTTAGCCTGTACTTCAAAAAAGTAGATGCCAAACAGGAGAGGTCCCAGGACTGAACCCTATGGTACTCCACTTGTCATTGGTCTGAAGTCGGATTTGGAGTCTGCTACTTTCACAGTGTAGGTTCTGTCAGTGAGCCAGTTAGCAACCCATATTGTGACATAGGGATTTATACCTAGTTTAGTGAGTTTATCTATAATTCCAGGGTGGGAGATAGTGTCAAAAGCCTTGGCAAGATCTAGATAGGCAGTGTGAACCACCTTACCCTCATCTACGGCTTTGGTGACTGCTTCAAAGAAGAGTATCAGGTTTAGGAGACATGATCTGCCTATTACAAACCCGAACTGGGTGGGGTCCAGAGTTTGGAGATTACCAATGTCTTTGTGTATGTTCCATGGCCTTGCAGACCAGGCTCATTAGGCTAATGGGCGGTAGTTCCCGGGGTCCGTGGTGGCTCCCCCTTTGTGGAGTGGGATAACCGTTGCTGTGCACCATTCAGTGGGCAAAGTGCCTGAGGTGAGGCTATAATTGAACATGGTGCTTAGGTGGGGTGCCAGTTCAATCTGCAGTTCATGTAGAATGCAGACTGGGATGTTGTCAGGTCCCATGGCTGCTGTGTTCATGGCTTTGGAGAGTGTGGTTTTTACCTGTGCAACCATGATTACAGGAACTTTGCATTCTTCCGGTATAGAGATGGGTCCTTTAGGGGGTGAGAGGGGGGTAAAGTTAGCACTGAACCTATCTGCCAGGATGTTGGCAATATCAGTTGGTTCTGTATATTTAGCACCATTGTGCTGTAACTCAGAGCAGATCTGAGTGTTGCCATTGAGATTCTTGACATAGCTATAGAATGCTTTGTGGTTGTCTTTAGAATCAGTGGTGATTTTGTTTTTCTAACTAGCTTTGGAAGATTTTATGAGGGATCTCAGCTTCTTACTGTGGCTGACCAGGGAGTTCCTCCAATCATGGGATTTTACTCTTTTTTGCAAAAGTTTCTTTCTTCTGTTGTAGAGTTTGTTTATGGCAGAGGACCACCAGATTGGCTTCCTTTTTTGGGGGGATAGCATCTTGGTTTTGTTAGAGGTAGCACGATCCATGCACTCGTGTAAATGCTTATAAAGTGCATTTGTGTAGGATTCAGCAGTCGTAATTCTATTGTCCGTCTGCATGGGTGTCGTGAAGTTTGCCACTTCTGTCTTAAGAAGCGTGAAGTTGGCTTTGGAGAAATTTTTTATGGTGGATTCCCTAATGGGGGGTGGGGGTGGGATGTGGATGTCTAGGGTGATTAGCTTGTGGTCGGATCTGACCAAAGAGGAATTGACATCTGTTGTGGATCACCGGTCGCCCATGTTGGTAATGACCAGGTCTAGGATATTGCTGCACCTGGTGGGGGTGTGGATAAGTTGATTCAAGGCATTGGAATTTACGAATTTGAGAAAACGTTGAGCAAAAAAGTTGGGTACATGAGTAGTTTTCCCAGTTAATGGTGGGGTAGTTGAAATCACCAATTATTAGGGTGTTGGGTTGTACCGTAATATTTTCCAGTGTATCAAGAAATGAGGAGTGGGAATCCTGGGGCATGGTGGGAGATCTGTTGCAAGTTACAATTTGGATTGCAGTCTTGCCCAGAGTTAGTTGCACTTGGATAATCTTGGCTGCATTATGCTGAGCAACTAGCCTGGAGTTGTGGATATCCTTAATGAATAAGGCCTCTGCCTTTAGTGTTGTGGTCCAGGTTAGGTGGCCGAAAGGTGTGGTATGAATTATAGCTTGGTAATGCAGGGGGTGCTCTCTGGAGCCTTAAACCAGGTCTCTGTCACTGCACAGATGTCAATATTCTCCATTTGGAGTGCCTCGAGTGAATGCATTTTGAGGTTTAGACTTCTAACATTGAGTAGCATTACCCTCAGATTTTGCTTGCTTGTACCTGTTAAGGTGGTGAATTTGTCATTTGAACCTTGCCTAAAAAAGGCACTATAGGGGTGGCAAGAGCCTTAGCCAGTATCTGGAACCCCAAGGGCGACAGGTGCAGGCCATCTCTGGTAAAGCATCGTGGTCTGTCGATCATGTCAACCCAGGCAGAGAGATACTGGATCCCCTTAGAATGACACCAGAAGCTTATCCAATTGTTGAAGTCAGTCATTTTGTCCTTGTACTGTGGTATCATTCTGGGTGATGGCAGGATGCTACTCAGAGCTAGGGTCATACCTGCCTGAGCTACAAGATCGGAGAGCTACTCCATGTCTCTTTTCATGTAGTCCAGGGAGGTACGTCTCAGGTCATTCACACCAACATGGACAATGACAGAATCATATTTGTACTTGTTGTGGAGTGACCTGAGTGCATGCATTATGTGGCGTAAGGGTTGTCTGTCAGATGCTTGATATGACCCATACTGGAAATGTAACTCTTACATAACAACATTGACACTCACAATGCTGAAAACCCAAAACAGTGTAACACACCGAATCCTGTATGTCCCTTCCACTCTATACCAAAGAACAAGTGTAAACATGGTCATGAGGTGGCGAGGTAAGTCCAGGTATTTGGAATGCTGTTTTGCCAATGTTGTGAGTGTTATTATATCTGTAGGTTCATAGGTGTATACTAGGCTAACTACTACTACCACCCTTTAAAGCCCAGCCGTGCAACACAAATGTGTCCCACAAATTTCATTTATATAGGGTGATGATTTATTGACTGCCTCTGCCCATCAGAGACATAGGTGCCAGACCAGGAATTGCCAATTACTTATCTATTGGACCAAGTTGCACTTAAATAGGGGTAGGGTGGAACTCTGCTTCACATGGATGGGGAGCCTGTTCCAGAGCATGGGAATTCTCTGAGAAACATATCTGACTCCCCAACATGTCCTATTCATGTCGGGAGCAAATTTTGGGTCTTTTAGTCTACTAGATCTGATGCTGTTTGTTTTGCAGATTTGCAAAATGTTCATCAAAACAGTGTCTAAAGATGCCTTCTACTAAAGGCAAAGATCATCTCACAGAAATCTATGGGACACAGAGTAAAGAAACAAGACTTTGTGTTGACCACCATAGGATATTATGTTTACTCCCTGTAATTTTTTTTTTGTA
Organism: Protopterus annectens; assembly: GCF_019279795.1. Classification (NCBI taxonomy): domain Eukaryota; kingdom Metazoa; phylum Chordata; order Ceratodontiformes; family Protopteridae; genus Protopterus; species Protopterus annectens. The sequence continues at coordinate 69,615,189 of NC_056745.1, forward strand.
AGGAACCTTTGTGGACATCCCAGTTGATGCATGTGACTGGTCAAGTACATAGTTATACTCGGTATAATTTCTCTAAGTGTTTTGGGTTTCTAGTAACATGATGGGAAAGAGCCACATTTCTAAATCAATGTATGATTAAAGTTCATGAAACTAGTATTGTTTCAATTTTTGTTGTTAGCCAAAATTTCTCTTTGCAGCACCCACAATGTGCCCAGAATTCACTCTTTCTGCAATTCATATGGAATTGCATTTATTTATTTATTTATTTATTTATTTATTATTGTTTGTTAACCGGGTTAGTCCAGCTGGGCTTGTGGCCCATTTAAAGTGGAGACCCGAGGAGAAAAGCTCCGGTACATAGTATAAAATGCAGAAATTTGCAACATTACAATATAAAGTACAGAAATTTGCAAACTTACAAACATACAAAAAGCTCTGGTACTTAGTATAAAATGCAGACATTTTTAACATTACAAAATAAAAATTACAGAAATTTGCAAAAACTTATAAACTTGTAAAAGACTGGATTATAGAAGTTGACATATTACTGGTAGATGATGTGAGTTATATATGTCATAATTAGTCTGTACAGGAATAACAGTTTTACAATAGTATATACACTGTTTTGCAATGGAGAGGATGTCAGTTGGGAATATGAGTGAGATAGACCAGAGGCTTGCATGCAAAAAGTGTGAAGAGATGTACAGAGAAAGACCTATGATATCGTGTTAGGTTTGGCAAAGGAACGATGATTTAGGTGTGGAGTTAGTGGAGTTACATGTACTGGTAGCATGTCTAAATACGACTGTAAATTCTTTTTTTTCAACCCATTGCTCCTACTACTATTGGAGCTGCCTGGTTATCCTTCTTCCACATTGCCTGCAGTGTGCCCAGTAATGACTCCTTCTACAATTCGTATGGAGTTACATATATCGGTAACATATTTAAGTTATAAGACCCGTTGCTCCTACTACTGTTGGAACTGTCTGGGTATCCTTCTTCCACATTGCCCTCGTTTCTGTCTGAAAATCCTAGTATTTTATGACTTTGTGTCTTTGTATGTAAGGCAGTATAATCGCTGGGTATATCACTTTCATTGGTCGGTGCTTCTTTTGCCTTCTTTTCATGGACTACTTACTATATCTGGTTTTCTCGCATCTATTTTTTGAACTGTTGGCAATGGGTGATCCCATGCGATATAAACTTGATCCTTCTCAGTGGGTGATCCCATGCGATATAAACTGGATCATTCTCTATAGAGCTTTGTGACTCATGTTTCCAATGTTTCTCAGCTACTTCAGTATTATAATGTTTGCACATTTCTCAATGCAGCAGTCTTGCCACATTATTATGCCTCAGTTACAGGCCCTTCGCTATTAGTGTATCACACTCAGCAACAAGATGTGCGACTGTTTCCAGTTCTGTTTTAGAGCCTGCATTCATTCATCTGTTTCTCCCACATGTTCAAATGGACTTTGTAAACCAATGTGTATGCAGTCCACTATCCTGGGATGCTAATATTAACCTTTCATCTTTTGGTTTAAATTTGCCTCTCCTTAACCATTCCTGCATCAAATCCTGATCAACTTGAGGTTTCTCTAGGAGTTTTCTGTACTTGGAACTATATTTATGCATTTTCCACATTTCTTGTCTTCTCATCTGATCCTTCACCTTGTATTCTTTCATTTGCTTTTTGTCACATGCAATTGTTGTCTGATTTTTATCTATTGATTTGGTTTCCATTCCTGTTTGATACCAATATGCTTCTTCAAAACTAAGCAGGGAAGTCATTTTAGATATGTTCTCTTCATATTTCAAAACTTTCAGAATGTTTGGATCTGATGAGGTCAGCAGATATGTATACAGACCTACGATTGTAGATCTATGCATGTAATCAATTTCAAGGAGGCCCATCCAGCTTTCAGAACAAGGGATATATAATCTTGGAATACACTGATTTTTATATATCATTTGATAAGAATGAAGCATTTTTCTTGTTTTCCTGCCAAACTGATTCAATACCTTTTGGGATTTGTCAGTCACTCCAAAACTGAAAGTTAGATCAGGGAGAGTAAATTGGTTTATAGCTTGGAAATTTGTTTCTAGATGTCAGGGCTGTTTTCAGTATTAATTTTAATCTTCTAAAATATTCTTTACTGAGTCTGTTCGCATTTTTTTCATGTTTTGTTGTCAACCCTTCATCAGTTCCCAAATATTTATACACTCCTTTCTGCTCAAGTTCCTTTGTATCACATTCGTATTCCAGACTATTTTCTTGGTGCTGCAGTTTTCCTGCTTTTTAAATGTTGCTTTTGCAGATTTATCAAGACCAAATTACATTCTTATATCATCTGAGAAAGTTTTGACCACTTCCAGTTGTGCTTTCAGCTCCTCATCTGGTGAACTATACATTTTTAAATCATATTTAAAAAATAAGTCTTTACACTTTGCTGTTATTTGGGGACCAAATTGTAACCATGACCAAATCTGTTACGTAGACAGCTTAATGGGTTAAGGGCAACACAAAAATCCCCCTTTGAATTTTTATCCCTGGCATAGTAATTTGTCCTTTATCATGGCTTAGCTGCAAAGTGGTTTGTCACTGTTTCATGGTCACTGTAATGCAACCGATCAGTGTAGAGTGTCTCTTGTATATCTGTAAGCACTCCTTTATCCATAATTGTGGGATATTGCCAAATGCTTTTTTTGTAATTTATCCATGCCATACTTAATTCTTCTCCTTTTTGCAGTGCTCCATGATGACTTTATTTAACAACGAATGAGCTGTTGGTCCATATAACTTTTCTTTTGTTACCCTTTTGTTCTATTGCCATAATTGAGTTTGCTTCTAAATTACTTTAAACTCTGTCGGCATCATTTCAAGTATATAGTTTATACATTGTCAGAAGACAAGTAACTGGTCTATAGTTTTTAGGATAGCTTGCAGGTTCACGCTTAAGGAGAAGTATGTTTCCTGTTGTTAACCAGACTGTTATATATTTGGGATGTGCATATAGGTAGCTCTTACTCATGGCTAAATCTTCATGTAACAATGTTAATACTTTTAGCCAGAGGTTAGTTACTACATCTGGGCCTGTTGTTTTCCAATTAGGAGCTTTTCTTAATTTTGTTTCAGTTTCTCTGGCTGTTACTTCATCTCACTTCATGTCCCTGTATGTTTGAACTTCTTACTGTTTTTTTTTTTTTTTACTTCTTTTATCCATGCAGAATCTTTGTTGTGTTCCACAAGGTCTTCATGGATATTTCTCCAAAATGTGTCTATTTCTTCTTTTTTGGTGGTGTTTCTGTTCCTTTTATTTTGTTTCCCAATTCTCTATAGAACATTTTTGGATCATCAATGAATTGTTAATTTTGTACTTTTCCTTTAATTTTGTCTGTATATCTTCCAAGTTTTTCTAAATGTGTTTATATCTTTAGTTTATTACTTGCAATAGTGCATGATAGATACTAGTCTGTTCTAAAACTGCATATCGCTTTTATCACGTCTATCTTTCTAAATATTTTTGTTGATCTGTTCCCCCTTCTATGCTCCTCTAATACATAGTGGCACGTATCTTAATTTCTTTGTAGTTTTCTCTATTCAATTCTTCCATGACAGCATTTGATGTCTTCCCTTCCTTTCTCTTATTGCTTGTACTTTTGTGGTAAAGCTTTATCTACTTACTTCTGTTATATCACGTAAATTTCTCCTAATATTCTGAATTACTGTATTCATTTGTTTTATCAGACTTCTAACATTTTGGGTCTTATTGACTTTCTGTGATGTCTTTCTTTCATCGATCTTAATATATCCATCCATCTATGTTAAATCAAGCAACTCTTCCCTTAGATCATTTTCTTCTAAATTGAGAGAACATTCTTTATTATCCGTTTCGTATGAGCATTTTACAAATAATCCAAAGCATCTTCTTGTGACATATTCTTTTCAGCTGCATGCTCATGCTTTGTCATCCATTGATCTTTCATATGGTAAATCACTGGCCTATCACTCCATAACATTGTCAGTGTTTCCTGTTCCTTCCCTTGCTGTGCAACTCCAACTGAACTTTTGTACTGGTTTCCTACTGAAGGCAACAGCGTATCTTCATGGGGCAGCTGATCAGATGCTTTCCACTCCACTTGTTTCTCCTTAATTTGAGGAGTCATTGTTCCATCATGTTGTGACGTTACCAGAGTTGGATTTTCTACACTAAATCCTTCACTCTGCAGGTAATCCATGACCCCAGTTTCTACTTCTTTAACTTCTCCATTATTAATCCTCTTTTCTATTTTCCCTCTTTGTTTTCTTATTTTTTTATTGTGAAATTTTCCGTATCCAGAAGTTTTTGCCTGTATTTCTCTTCAAATATATTTGGTGCTGCTTTTTTGTATTGGTTAGCTTTGCTTTCTCCTTTGCATAAATATTGCACCATATTAAATCTGTTTTTCTTTCCCAAGTCCATATTTCTTCTACAGATGTCTCCTGCTCCTCCTGTTTCTCCTTACTTGGGGGGTCTCATTGTTCCATCATGCTGTGGCATAACCTGTGTTACGTTAGACTTTCTACAATAAATACTTCACTTTGCAGGTATTCCATAACTTCAGCTTCTATTTGTTTAACTTCTACTTTACTAATCTTTTGTTCTGTGTTCCTTCTTTGTTATTTGATTTTTTTGTATTGTGAACTTTTCTGGGTGCTTTGGTCTGTATTTCTCTTCAAATATCTTTGGGGCTGCTTTTTCTGTATTGATCAGTTTGGCTTTCTCCTTTGTATAAATATTATTCTATATTAGATCTCTCTTTCTTTTCCATGTCCATGTTTCTTTGTTATACTTTTCAAAAATCTCTAGGTTTTGTTCTTTATTCACACATCCTCAGTTACTTCTTTTCCCAAATGACCCAAGGTTTCTTGGTCTATATAATGTTTTTCATGAATCTGTTGTATTAATGAACGCAAATTTGCATTTGAATCTTTTTACAGTTTTTCTTCTGCAAATATTTTTCTTCTAATTTCTGCCTTAATATTTTTGAGCATCTTCTATCCAGAAATTCTGGGCTTCTTGGATAATAGTAACAATACATAATTTCTTTCTTATCCTGAGTAGTCCACTCTGTCATCTTTATGACTCCTTTTTTGGCCTAGCAGTTTTTGTATTTTTTGTGGACTACTACTTCCTTCTACAACAGGGGGGCCATCCTCCTCCTGGGCTGGGCCATGGCCCGATTGTAGGAATGTTTCCGTATTTTGAGGATTCTACGCTGTCATCTTTTCTAGTCCTGGCACCAGTGTGTCTACCAGGATTGGGCACTTTTTTATCCTGGGACTTGTGCACCCAGCTGTCTTTTTTTTATTTTTTAATGTACTTCTGTCCATGATATATGCTATATAAAATAGAGTATAGTGTTGTCTTGGTGAGTTTCTGTAAAAAGACAGGGTTCACCTCATGAAGGTATTCACCAAGACTTGAAGATTAATTCAGTTCCAGCAATACTAATTTCCTTTGCTTGCTGATTTTATCATCTCTCAGTCTAGACCCTGATAGTAGTTACTGCATGTGTCTGGTCAGGTACATACCAAAGGGGGCATTCTACTCTATGATGGGTCTAATGAGGGTGGAGTACAGTGATATGATGACCTCTCTGGACCTAGATGTCATATCCTTGCTTATAAGTTGAGCAACATAGAAGGGTTTTCTTACTACCTTGGACACATGTTGGTTGAAGGCTAGATTATTATCTCCATGAGTTTCCAGGTCCCTGACTAGTAAATCAACTTTTAAGGGTATTTTATTATTTTATTTATTGATGATGTAGTTACCTGGGGTGGCAGACTTTCCAAAAAGTACCAAAATGCATTTCTTGGTATTGAGTTTTAGCCATGACTTTGACAGCAAGTGTTTTGCTGTGTTAGAGTTTCCTGAAGGTGTTCTTGTCTTAGGGGGATTCAATAACTGCTCTCAGTTTCCAACCATCTGTGAACTTGGTTAGCCAGAGGCCTTTCCCATGAGCTTTGACATCTGAGAAGTAGATGCCAAAGAGAGGTGGGCTAGCACTGAGCCCTGGGGGACTCCACTAGTGACTGGCCTCTTTGTGGAGGTGGCCTTGCAGATTTTAACCTCCTGGGTCCTTTCAGTGAACCAGCTAGCTATCCAATATGGTATAAAGGGGTCTATAGGTTCATAGGTTCATAGGTTTATACTAGGCTATCTGCCCTAAGGCATTTATAAGCCTAGCCCAAATTTTTGTGGCTTACGCCACCCCTTATATGAAAAAATACTGTGCCCATTAGTTTGTTGTGCCTCTGTCCAGCAGTGACACAGAGATGATTCCCAGGGTAAACCTACGATCTCCCATCCACAGGTCTAGATTTCTCTTGAACAGAGTCAGCGAGGTGCTCTGCCTCACATGGACTGGGATTTTATTCCACAGCATAGGGAGTCTCTGAGTGATAAATCTATCCCTCCAGCACGTCCTATTTATATCCGTGCTAAGGTTTAAGTCGCTTGCTCTAGTGGTTTTGGTGGATTTGGATTTTTTGAGGTGGAGCATGTCCATTAATTCCGGGTTGGACATGGCCTTGTATGTCAGGCACATGTCAGCTCTGAGCAGACGGTATGCGACTGAATAGAGCTGGAGTTTCTTCAATCTGGCAGCATATGACAGATTTTGGAGTCCCTTTATCCTTTTGGTGAGGAACTTTTGGGGTCTCTCCAATTGCTGCAGATGTCGGGTGAGATACATCCCAAATGGGGCATTGTACTCGATCATTGGTCTGATAAGTGAAGAGTACAGGGAACAATAACCTCACTAGATCTGGATGTGAATCCCTTCATGATCAGGTGGGCAATGTAGAAGGTCTTTCTAACCACTTTAGCAATGTGAGTGTCAAAAGAAAGGCCACTGTCAACCTGGGTCCCCAGGTCCCTGATAACCTCTTCTGTGCTTAGTGGATTGCCACCTATATGGTAGCTTGGGGTTACCTTGTTTTTCCCGAAGGGTATGACTATACATTTTTTGGCGTTTAACTTCAGGCCATGGCTCTGGCACCAGCTATCTGTTTCCGTGAATCCCTTCTGAAGGATATCCGTGTCTGATGCACTTTCCACTATGGCGCCCAGTTTGCAGTCGTCTGCAAACTTTGTCAGACAAAGTCCTCCTATGTTGGCCTGTACTTCTGAGAAGTAGATGCCAAACAATAGGGGGCCAAGGACCGAGCCCTGTGGGACACCACTTGTGACCGGCTTGGAGTCTGACACAGCGCCAGCAACTCTAACCCTGTGGGTTCTGTCCTTAAGCCAGTTTGCAACCCATCTTGTGACATATGGGTTTACATTTAAGCTGGTAAGTTTTTCTACAATACCCGAGTGGGGTATTGTGTCGAAAGCCTTTGCAAGGTCAAGGTAGGCTGTATGGACTGCCTTTCCCTCATCAATGGCCTTGGTGACTGTTTTGAAGAAGTCGACCAAGTTCAAAAGGCATGATCTTCCCTTGACAAAGCCAAACTGGGTCGGGTCCAATGTCTGCAAGTCCCCTATATCTTTGTTTATGAGCTCCATTATGATCCTCTCCATAGCTTTGCAGACTAGACTTGTTAAGCTTATGGGGCGGTAATTACCAGGGTCCGTAGAGGCGCCGCCTTTGTGGAGTGGGACAACAGATGCCGTACGCCACTCCTTGGGCACGTATCCTGTGGTAAGGCTGAGATTAAACAGCTGCCTTATGTGCGGGTTTAATTCCTCATTTAGCTCGTGTAGCACACAGCCGGGGACACCATCCGGTCCCATTGATGCTGTGTTTTTAGCTTTAGAGAGAGCAGCTTTCACCTGCGCATTTGAGATGTCCGGGAGGCTACACTCGGCTGGGATAGTTATCTCTCCTTTAGGAGAGGGGGGTGAAGTTTGCACTGAACCTGTCTGCCAGTATGTTGGCAATGTCTGTGGGTTCAGTGATTTTTGTATAATTTTGGACTAATTCTGTGCATATCTGGGAGTTTCCACCCAGGTTCCTAACATAGGTGAAAAAGGCCTTATGATTGTCCTTTGAATCCATGGCAATTTTTCTCTCAAAATTGGCCTTAGTTGATTTTATGAGTGCTCGTATTTTTTTACTAATAATGATCAGGGGTGACTTCCCTTTTATGGATTTTGTTCTATCATGTAATAGCTTTCTCCTCTTATTGTAAAGTTTGTTAATGGCTGGGGTCCACCAGACTGGACGTTTGCCCTTTGTGGAAAGAGTCTTGGTTTTATTTGGGATTGCCTGATCCATGCAGTCCTGGAGGTGTTCATAGAAGGCATTTGTAAGGGCTTCCGCAGCTTGGGTTGTGGTTTCCACTGGCTCAGGGGCCTTGAAGGATACCACACCAGTCTTGAGTAGTGTGAAGTTTGCTTTAGAGAAGTTCTTCACTATGGTCTTTTGTTTGGGGTGGGGGCGGATGTGGATTTCCAGTGAGATTAGTTTATGATCAGATCTCACCAATGAGGGATATACTTCCGGTGTGGAGCATTTTGTCCCCATGTTTGTGACAATGAGATCTAGTATATTTTCTCCTCTCGTGGGAACAGTGACTAGCTGTTCCATGGCATTTGAATTTATGAACTCCAGGAACCATTGGGCTAGAAAGTTAGGGCTTGAGTAATGTTCCCAGTCTATATTCGGGTAGTTAAAGTCACCCAATATGATGGTGTTTGGAGATACATTTATACCCTCCAGTGTCTTCAGGAAGGCTGTGTGGGGTTCCTGAGTTTGAGAGGGTGGCCTGTAGCATGCTACAATTTGTAGAGCAGTTTTGCCTATGGTTAGTTGCACCTGGATGGTTTCCGAAGCTTCGTGCGTTGCCACCAACCTGGAGGTGTGGGTATCCTTTATGAATATGGATACACCCCCTCCTTTTGTGGTGTGGTCCGAGTTTTGGGGCCGGAACGCATGATATGAGGTAAAACCTAATAGTGCCGGAGTGCTCTCAGGAGCCTTGAACCAGGTTTCAGTTACAGCACAGACATCGATGTTCTCCATACTGAGAAGGGCCTCGAGTGCGTGCATTTTGAGATTTAGACTTCTGGCATTGAGCAGCATTACCCTCAGTTTCTTCCCATTTTTGTTTTCTAGGGTGGTAGGTTTAGAATTTGAGCCTTGCCTAAAAAGGCACTATGGGGGTGGCAAGAGCCTTAGCCAATATCCGGAATCCCAGGGTGACAGGTGCAAGCCGTCCCTTGAAGCAGCGTGGCTTGTCAAGCATGTCATCCCAGGCAGACAGACACTGGATCCCCTTTGAATGACACCAGACATTAAGCCAATTGTTAAAGCTGATCATCTTGTCTCTATATTGTGGCATCATTCTTGGTGAAGGAAGGATACTGCTCAGGGTTAGGGTCATACCTGCCTGGGCTACATAATCAGAGAGCTCCTCTATGTCTCTTTTCATGTAGTCCAGGGAGGTACGTCTCAGGTCGCTCACACCAGCATGGACAATGACTGTGTCATATTTGTACTTGCCGTGGAGTGACCCGAGTGCTTGTGTTATGTGGCGGATTCTAGCGCCCGATAGGCAGCTTACTGTGACCCTCTCCTTGTTCAGCCTGGTGAGTGGGACGTCAGTGTGTCTGACTATGGAGTCACCTATGACAAGTATGTTTGGTGTTGTATTTGGCCTTAAGGGCTGTGACTGCTTTGCACACTGCTTTTGTGGTTTATGTGTTGCTTGTGGGGTGTCTTGAGGTAGCAGTTGTTTGGGTGTCTGCTTTGGAGGCCTCTGCTGTTTAGGTAAATTTTTACTCAGAGCCTCCGAGTATGTCGTTGTGTGTTTATGTGTTTGATTCAGTGGAGTGGTAGCATTATGTGAGGCTGGTTTTGTGGTGTGTGTAGTTGCCTTCTCCTCCTGTCTGGTCTTGCCAGTCCTGAGTTGAGAGAGCTCAGCCTCCAGTTTGGCTAAATAGCTGCATCTCTCGCAAGTATTTGTGTTATGTGGGAGGAGGAGAGGGTTGTCTGTGTACATGAGGCAGTTATAACATTGCCTCAAGATTCCCAGATTCACCAGCTGGACCGGAGAGAAGATTGACAACTGACCTTTGGACATGCTAGAATAATATTGGGAATTCCTTAATTGAAAACAAGGGCCAGTGGGGAGTGAGGGTGTAGTGCTTTTAATTTTTAGTGCTGACTTATATAATTGCTTTAGTGAGCAAGTGCCAGGTAACTTGAGTGCAATGTGTTACAAGTAACTAAATGCAAAACGACAAACAGTAACTTTCTTTCAAGTGAAACAAGGAAATAAGTACAGTAAGCAATGCAGATATCACTAGTGATCCACAGAAGCGCTGAGAAGTTGCGTATTAGGTGGAATTAGCTTCCAGGAAATAACAAGCAAACAAACAACAAGCATATAAACAAAGCTAGATTCAGCAGGCCTGGATCTAGTCTATGCTAGAGCAAACAAGGTGAACCAATTTCAGTAAGATACAGTTCAAATATTCAGGCACTATAAACCTTTAACCAGAAATTCCCAGCTCAGAAGGGCAGAGTCCAGCCTCTTCTCCCACAAGAGTGCAGACCACGAACCTTCTTAATGTAAAATAACTGGCCTGAAGCCCAAGTGCCTAAACCAGAACTAATACACTTGGACACTGGGCTCTCAATCAGCAGTTCCCAACTTAGAAGGATGAAAGCTACCTGTCCTGCCACCACAGTGCTTGCCACAAACCTTCCTAATGTAAAACAACTGGTCTGAAGCCCAAGTGCTTAATCCAAAAGACTTGAATGATAGCTACACTTTAATCAAGTTACAACCAAGCAGTAATAAATACCATTGAATACTTTAGAGAATGTCTGGATTAGTGCTCAAGTTACACAAACAAAGCTAGATCCAGCAGGCCCGAATCCAGTCTATGCCACAGCAAACAAGGCGCACCAACTTCAGTAAGAAACAGTTCAGATATGCATGCACTATAAGCCTTTAACCAGAAATTCCCAGCTCAGAAGGGCAGAGTCCAGCCTCTCCTCCCACAAGAGTGCAGACCACGAACCCTCTTAATGTAAAATAACTGGCTTGAAAGCCCAAGTGCTTAAACCAGAATTAATACACTTTTAGAATAACAGACACTGAGCCCTCAATCAGCAGTTCTCAACCTAGAAGGATGTAAGCTACCTGTTCTGCCACAACAGTGCAGACCACAAACCCTCTCAGTGCAAAACAACTAACTGGTCCGAAGCCCAAGTGTTTAAACCAAAAGGCTTAGAATGAGTTACACCAAGCAGTAATAAATACAATTGAGTATTTTAAGATGATGCAAAAGTAAAAAGAAGTAGGTAAAAACACAAGTACAGTAAAAGCAGATGAAAAATTTTTTACCTAGTTCTCTAAGTTTATTGACAATTCCTGAATGGGGTATTGTATCAAATCACGAAATTGAAGTCAAACGATAAAAACCAACAAGAACGTAGTTCAGCCACCAAGTTTATTCGAACAAACTGTACGACAGGCTCACCAATAACCTAGGTTTTGTCTACACAATGACTTCCTCAGATTGGCATAGCCTTATATATAGTGCATTCAATTAACAAATTTTAATTGAATAATAATTAAACAAAATAACTAGATTCAATAACAAGCTAAAATAACACAATTAATACAATAAATACACTTAATATATACTTCTAATATATGAATCAATCTAATACAAAAAATGGATGCAGTATATTTGTATTACATTCAATTAAATTACAGTCATAGACCCTTTTAAATATAAATAACATAAAAACAATAGTATGTATGAACCAATATATGTTAATATTCCATTTAAAAACTGACCCCATATATATAAATATATGCTTAAAACCTATTACTTAATTGATTGTATAGTGTATGTATATATAAAATATGTAAAAAATACAATCATTGATATGCAAATGTTTAATTAATGTAAAAATATATGTAAAATATAAAATAGTGGTGTAATTCCCATAATAGATGTATTTAACAAATGCTGATATGTATTATATCAATATTCTATTTATCATTTAATAATATTAATGAAATTTAAACATAAATATCAAATTCATGTGTCAACCCTCAATCTGTCTAATCCTAAGGCAAGGTTTTATTGATGTAAATTCATTGATTCCTGGATAATTGTGAGCATTTAAACGTAACTGCCATCTAAGTTCGCACAAGTCCAGATGGTATTGTGTAATCCTACCTTGTGGGTCAATGTTGAGTTGCTGGATAATGCAAAACTTAAACTGATGATTTTCACATTCAATCACATGTCTTGCTAGGGCATTAACAGATTTTTTATGTTTTATGTCCAAAAGATGTTCCTTAATTCTATCTCTGAATTTTCTGCAGGTTTTTCCCACATAAAATACTTCACACTCTTGACATTGTGCGAGATAGACCACATTTCTAGTGTGACAATCAAAATGTCCTAAAATGTTAATATTACAAAAATTTACTGATAACTTATCATCAGTAGTATAGATATAACAACAAGTAGAACATCTGCCACACTTAAAATTGCCCTTTATCCTATTGGTAAGATGTTTTTGAGTGAAAGAACTTTTTTCAAAAATGTCCTTAAATGACCTATCTTTTTTATAGACAAATTTCAGTTTATTACTAAAAATCCTACTACATTCACTATTATTTTGAAAAACCTCCCAGTTGTTCCCAGTTAGACAGATTGAGGGTTGACACATGAATTTGATATTTATGTTTAAATTTCATTAATATTATTAAATGATAAATAGAATATTGATATAATATATATCAGTATTTGTTTAATACATCTACTATGGGAATTATACCACTATTTTATTTTTTATATATTTTTACATTTGTATATCAATGATTGTATTTTTTACATATTTTATATATACATACACTATACAATCAATTAAGTAATAGGTTTTAAGCATATATTTATATATATGGGGTCAGTTTTTAAATGGAATATTAACATATATTGGTTCATACATACTATTGTTTTTATGTTATTTATATTTAAAAGGGTCTATGACTGTAATTTAATTGAATGTAATACAAATATACTGCATCCATTTTTTGTATTAGATTGATTCATATATTAGAAGTATATATTAAGTGTATTTATTGTATTAATTGTGTTATTTTAGCTTGTTATTGAATCTAGTTATTTTGTTTAATTATTATTCAATTAAAATTTGTTAATTGAATGCACTATATATAAGGCTATGCCAATCTGAGGAAGTCATTGTGTAGACGAAACCTAGGTTATTGGTGAGCCTGTCGTGCAGTTTGTTCGAATAAACTTGGTGGCTGAACTACGTTCTTGTTGGTTTGTATTGTATCAAATGCCTTAGACAGATCTACGTAGGCAATATGCACCTTTTTCCCCTCATCCATTGTCTTAATGACCTTTTCAAAGAACTCCAAAAGATTCAGTAAGCATGACCTTCATTTGACAAAGCCAAGCTGGGATGGATCCAGTGCCTGGAAGTTTTCTATGCCATAGTTGATAATTTCCATGATAATTCTTTCCATGAATTTGCAAATAAGACCAGTCAGACAAATGAGTCTGTAGTTTCCGGGATCTGTTGAAGGTCCTCCCTTATGAAGGGGACTGACTGTTGCAGTGCTACATTCATGTGGTACAAAGCCTGTTTTATGGGTTTACTATGAAAATGTAAAATAAAGGTTCATTGAACATGAGAATGTTGAAAGTCATAAGGTTGCTTCCTGTATTGCCGATCTTCACTACTGCGAGTGTTCAGTACAGTGAATGGCACTATGCATTCGCATATATGTGGTCAACATTTTGACTAGAGATTGCGGTACAGTGCAGATCGAGAAATTACCCTTTTCCCCACTGTAGTGCAATCTCGGAGCTGGAATATATAATTTGCAGGGGGTGTGGGGGCGCAAGGGGGCTGGCCCCCCTGCAAAAATGTTAGGTTATGTGATTTGCAGTACTGAACTGCAAAACTAAATGTTGACAATGCAAATGCGATTCTGTCACTAAATGCACTTCCACATTCTTCCCTACTTAGTATGCAGGAAGTGGTTTTGCGAAGGCAATATTTTGAATGTATTACATTGTGCTGTTCGAACATTTGATGGTAAACCATTTTATGACTATAGTTAAATAATGACTCCAGGGGTCCTGATACATCATATGTTAGACTGTTCAGGAGGGATCCTAGGACATTATCAGGGCCCACTGAGGCAATGTTCTTGGCTTTAGTGAGTGCAGCCAGTACATGCTCCCTTGTTATAGCTGGAGGGGTTATGTTTGAGGGTATTATTGGGGGTGAGAGAGGAATAAGACTGGAACTGAATTTGTCCGCTAACAGGTTTGCTATACTGCCAGGCTCAGTGAATGTGGCACCATTAACCACCAGTTTAGCACATTGCTATGTGCTACCCTTGAGGTTTCCACACATAGCTACAGAAGGCCTTATGGTTATTGTTACCTGGGAAGCTATCTTAACTTCAAAGTTTGCTTGACCTAATTAACCTTCTTAATTGCCTATTTAGTTTAATGAGAGAGTTTTTATCTTTATGGGAATCACCCTATCTGATTTTTGCCATATTTTTTCTTTTGTTGTATATCCTCTTTAATTTGGGATGCCACCAGAGTGGTTTGTTTCTATGGCTAGCTTACATCTGGTAGGTACAACAGCCTCTATGCAACCATTCATATGATTGTACAGAGTTTCTGAGAGCAATTCAGCATGGGCTGCTGTGTTCTCGGGGTTTGGATGAGCATTGAATTTTGACAAACCACTTAATAAAAGGTAATTTGCCTTGGAATACTTCCTAACTCTTACTAGTTTTGATGGGATCATAGAGTTGATTTTGATTTCAAAGGAGACAGTTTTATGGTCAGACATTACAAGAGAGGAAAAGACATGGGGGTGCAGCTTTCTCCCATATTTGTGAACATGAGGTTTACTATATTGGAACCTGTAGTGAGCGTATTCACTATTTAGTCAAGGGTGTTCATATTTATGAAATCCATGAGTCTCTGTGCCTATAGATTTGAGGCCATGTAGGACTCCCAGTCTATATAGAGGTAATTAAAGTCTTCCATGAACAGCATGTTAGATTGGATGTTAAGTGTCTCCAGTAGGTCCAGGTATGCACTGTGAGCTTCTTGGGATATGGAGGGTGACCTATAGCTGGCTAGGATATAGTACATGATTTTGTCTATGGTGATCTGCATGTGGAGGAACTCCAGTACGTCATCCTGTCTGACCACCCTAGAGGTATGCTTGATACTGATGTATATTGAAACACCTCCACCTTTAGCCCTTGTTTGTGCAGCTACTGGTCCAAAAGTGTAGACAGCAGTGAAACATTGCACTGCTGGGGTACTCTCAGCCACTTGAAACCATGTCTTGGTAACTGCGCAGATGTCTAAATTCTCAAGTGTGAAGAGGGCTTGGAGGGAGTGTAGATTATTATTTAGACACCTGGCATTGAGCAGTAACACCATGAGGTTCAGTTGAGTTGATTTTGTTATGTTGGTAGGTTTGGCATTTTGGCATTATGTAAAAAAGGCACAATGGGATGGATAATGTTTTAGCTAGTATTTGAAATACTACAGGTGAAAGGTGCAGACCATCCTTGGCAAAGCAATGTGGTCTATTAACCATGTCCTCCCAAGATGACAAATATTGGATCCCCTTAAATGACACAAAAAAGACAGCCATGTTTTGCTCATACTGTGGCATCATCCTCTGTGATGGTAATATGCTGCTCAGTGCACTGTGACATCATCCTCAGTGATACATT
>NC_056745.1:69635957-69698457 GCF_019279795.1 Protopterus annectens
TGGTATATATATATAATTTTCCGGGGGGTGGGGATGAAAACCTCCAAGACCCCCTGCAAAACTGTTGTAACAGGTATATTTGTTTGTTAGATTTGTTTTTTAAGTGGCATATTTGCTGTGATTTCTCCGGAATGATGTTGAAATAGTTCCGTATACTTAGTTTGATGTTTCTTGGTTCGATCATGTCATCCTTTAATGTCCTCAGGTTTCATTGTTTCCATCTTGATGTGTTGTGATTCAGTGATGTGGCATTTTGATGGTCTGAAGTAGACCAGTATATATATATAAAATATATATATATATATATATATATATATATATATATATATATGGATTCACTTTAGAAGCTCGAAATACTGAAATATCGAATTTCAGTATTTCGTGCCCATAAAGTGGAAACCTGAAAAGAATGAAAACTCAGAAGCGCGAAATTCAAAATCTTGCATACCTGAGATTTTGAATTAGCCCTTCTGGTGTTTCACTGTGGTTATGGATTCAGGTAAGTGTTTATGTGTTAAGGGTTTTGGGTAGGGGCTGTGGTGTGTGTTGGTGTGTTTTGTTACTATGATGTGTGTGTGTGAGGAGAATGTAGCTTGTGTGGTGGTGTTTTGTGTGTTTTTGTATGTAGTGCAACCTCGGAGTTAGAATATTTAAGTAGGGGGTCTGTGGGGGTGCATAGGGGCTTGCCCCCCTGCTTTTATGTAGGACAGAGCTTTTGTTTGTTTGTGAGGAGGAAGGTGTGTGTTTGTGTACACCAGAAGCGGTAATTCAAAATCTCCGGTATGCGAGATTTTGAATTTCTCGCTTCTTAGTTTTCGTTCTTTTCAGGTTTCCACTTTATAGCCTCGACATACTGAATTTCGATATTTCAGTATTTTGAGGATATAAAGCGACTCCATGTTAAATATTGAAAAGACCATATGATTAAGTTTCTGAAAACTCGAACATCAAAAAAGAAAACAAAAAAAAGTCCAAAAAACAGAAAAATCTACCTTTTTATGTTTTTGTGGGGGGGGGGGGCTTCCCACCACACCCCCTGCATATGTTGTTGTGTCTTTCAGATAATCCCGGTTAGGGGTCGCTACAGCGGAACTCCAGTCCGCTAATGTTTGGTAGTGGAATTTTACGTGCTGAGTTACCAGCCTTGACGCACAACCTTCAATGAAGGCACACCCATTCATGCATGCCTCCACACAGAAGACGCTCTAGCTGAGAATCAAACTCGACAACGTCTTGCTGTGAGGCAACAACACTACCGCAGCACCACTACCCCTGCATATTATATATACCAAATCCAAGATCGCACTACAGTGAGGAAAAGGGTAACTTTCCTGATCCTCATTGTACCACGATCTCCATTCAAAAGGTTCGACTTTTCAAAAACTCGATCATATGGTTTCAATCATATGGAGCTCCTGTTTCTGAAAACTCGATCAACTGCTGATAGAGACATATATATATATATATATATATATATATATATATATATATATATATATATATATATATATATGGGTCTCCTTCTGTTTGTTGAAAGTATACTTCATCAACAAACAGAAGGCCGAGCCCACTTTTGTGAAAGGCGATTCGCCGAATCGCTTTACAGTGGGGATAAGAGAATATATCCTTTTCTCCACTGCAGTGCGATCTCGGAGTTAGTATATTTAAGTAGGGGAAGTGTGGGGGTGCAGGGGTCTTGCCCCCTGCATAAATGTGGTTTAGTGTTTTGTGGGGGTTTTTTTTAATAGTTTTTTTCCCCCGGTATTTTGTGTTTCGCAAAACTGCATTTTCGAGAAAGTGCACTTTCGTGAATGTGAGTTGGTAGGTTTACATTTCAATGGAATGTAAATTCAATGGATCACCGTAGATCCATATATATATATATGAATCTGCTTAGTCAAATGACTAGACAACGTTGCCGAAAATTTACTTTAATGAACACCCAGATCACTGTAATTTAACCACCACATGACCACCAGCACAAAAAGAAACAGAAGCAAATCAAATCCACCCAAGTGGGGGGGGGGGGGCTATGCCTCCACCCCCTACATATATATATATATATATATATATATATATATATATATATATATATATATATATATATATAAAGGTTTTTGGATCGTGGTTATCATAAAAAATGCATTGACAAGGCTTATAATAAGGTCAAAACTATGGATAGAGCACAAATGTTGCAAGATAAGTTATCTTTTGGGGGGGATGAGTCCACAAGTATCAGATTTGTTATGACTTATGCCAGTAATACTTTTAAGATTCAGGAAATCATTTCTAGATATTGGCATATATTATGTATGGATCTGTTTTTATCTACTTTGTTGAAACCACGATGTTAGTTTGCATTTAGGAAAGGGAAATCAATAGGGCAACAATTGTCTGCTTTTAAAAAAGGGGTAGGTTCTAAAGAGCTAGTTGGGATTGATACTGTAGGTAGCACATACTGTGGTCATTGTAAGTTTTGTAAACTTATGTCAAAGACAGGTTCATTCACTTCTGTTAATACTAGAAAAGTTTATGATATCAAAAGCCTCATTACTTGTACAACTTCTTGGGTGGTTTACATGGCCATATGTCAATGTGGGGCATTTTATGTAGGACAGACCTCGGCTCCATTAAAACAGAGGATTGCCCTTCATGTTAGTGACATAGAATGCAAGAGGACACGTAGTGGCTTGTACAAGCATATTCTGGTTCACTCAACGGCACATTTTAAATTTGTGGGAATAGATAGGTTAACTATGCTTAATATTAATGAGAGAGATAGGCATAATATTTTGACCACCAAAGAACGTAGATGGATAGTTAATTTGGGGGCCCTTTTTAAGCCGGGTCTTAATGACCATTGGTAATTACTTAATACTGGTACTATTTATTATATTAGGGTGAAATTGTTCCCCTAGTTTGGTACTTTTAGGTTCCTTAATTTGGATTCTAAATATACAATTTGGGTAATACTGTAATTTAGGCTATTGGTTCCAATAGTATTTCAAGTATTTGTGATTAGGGTCCTCCATGCATAAATGTTCATATATGATATTTGATAATTTTTGGGGGTGGCCTATTTTGGTTTAATAAAGTATTGTATAAATCATTTTGGTAGTATTTGGTAATATATGGGATTGTTAGATATGGTTCATACTTTGTATTTTTTCATATTCACATTTAAGTGGTAATGTCTCTTTAAAAATGAGACTATTTAAATGGGATGCGCATGCGTTGTGTATCACACTGATGATGCTTTTGTAAGCGAAACCGGTCTGTGGGGCAGACTGTGTAGCAATAAACTACTAAAACTCTCTCGCTGCCTTCTTCTTTTTTTACGAGTGCTGGAAGTGGATTTGGTATTCTATATATATATATATATATATATATATATATATATATATATATATATATATATGTGTGTGTGTGTTTTTATATATATATAAATGCCCCATTGCTGATCGTACTCTGTTATACCACGGTTTCTTACTCAGAAGCCACCTTTCTCACTCACATGAACATATTTCTGTGTAAATCCAAAGTCTTCCTACTAGAAACAATGGCACCTGTATGCCAATGTTTGTTAAGAGTGGCTCTTGTATTACTGTACTTCTGTATAAAATATTGAATAGTTGCATAATTGGAAATCAGCTTTTCAATTTGCTGTATCACAACTATATCTTATTAATAACTGTGATGAGACAATTGCTTAAAAATACAATATTTCAGACAGATTTCAAAATTACTTTTTCAAAACTTGATAAAGTTTTACCACTCATTGTTAAGATGAGAACCTAAAATGCAGTAAAGTGGAATTATAGGAATTATTACATATACTGATAAATTTTATAAGCCACCAATACCAGGGAAACTAAAAGAGGGGATTAGCCTTTGAAGTTTATTGGTGATTTTAATGTAATTAAATTTTAGGAAAAAGAATCGAGGACTTGGGATGGGAGGTTGGTGGGTATAGATTACAGTTTAAAGAAAGAGGTGTTACCAATAAGCTGGATGTAGCCATGTGATCTGCCACAGCTACAGCACTTACAGTAAAGACTATGAGGTGTTAATATCATTCTTACCACGTCTCTTAACTTCACTCTTTGACTACTCCAACAGGAGGATCTTACATAATGTCCAATGAAAAGAGAAGACCATTCTTCCAGGAATATTCATAGGTAAGTACTAGGCTAGTTGTCCTTGCAGGCCATTTTTAAGTCTAACCAATTTCCTTTTCAAAGGTGAGAATCAAACCCTGCAGTTTGTGTCTGCGAGGTAAATACCTTCACCATTATGCGGACTCCCAACTTATAAAATACTTTTTCCAACAACTACACAGGTTTATGCTAGGCTAATTGCTTTTGTAGGCCATTTTAAGACTATCAGATTTTGTTTTCAAAGGTGAGACTCGAACCTTGTGCTTTGTTTATGTTAGGTAAATTCCTTAACCATCACACTGACTCCAAACCCAAATGAATATAGTCCTCTGCCAGCCTAAATTCTGTGCTGACTTCTTTTTCACAGGTAAGTACTTGTGAGCCATTTAAGCATAGTAAATATGCCTTGGTGAGAATCAAACCCTGTATGTCTTGTTTGTGAGACAAACACCTTAACCACTGTGCCAAGCCCCAAGAGGATAATTTACACTGTGAGGTATTGTTACTACAGCATGATAGTCAAGAAGTGGCAACAGTTCAATGAGTTCCCATCACATTTTCTGTTTTCTGAATTTTACAAGTAATATATCGCTTTTAAAATGTATTATTTCAAATATTGTTTTTGTAAAACCACTGACCACCGGTCCTTTACACTTTCTTGTATCAATGGCAGCATCTGCATTTGCTTATAAGATGAATTCAAGTCAACCACAATGTCTCTCCAGCTGCAAGTTAACTTGTTAGAAAACTGTGAGATGGATCCAAATGTTCAAGCTCTATTTCACTGTGAATGGATTTGTAGAACAGCTACAAAAGATACAATGTGCAGAGCTCCTGTGTGTCAGGGGGGAAGACGTAGAAGTGTTTAATATATTTACCATCAAAGAGGAGGAAACTGATACTCTAGCACTTATATGAGGGAAAATGAAGCATGTTCCAAGCTAGAAAGTAAAATCTGCAATTTTCAGACGTTCGTTTTTACAAGGAAACAAAGTTCACAAGAAACTGCTGATACTTATGTCACCAAGTTAAAGATTGGAACAAAAAGACTGTAAATTTCCTGAACTGCATGAATCATTAATCAGAGATAGAACTTCTTTGGTATAAAAAAGGCCCATGTGTGAGCTAGACTGCTGAGTCAGTCAAAGCTGGGTATGTGTAGAGTGAATGAAGTTACAGATATACATTTAAAGGAGTTTACTGAAGAACCTAAGATTAAAACAATAACTGAAAATAATGTGAGAATGCAGCAGAAACTGAACATACATGATTGTAAAAGAAAAAAATGACAAACCAAGCCACAAAACATCTGAAATGGCACCTAGAAAAAACTGTCTTTTAAAATTAGATCCATGTGCAACAGGTCTCGTTCCAAACATGAGAAAATGAAATGATCAACGTTTAATGAAATGTGCATTCTATGTGAAGGGAATAATAATTTCGCAAATGTGTATAAGGAATACAAAAAGTGTGTTAAGCAGAATTTGCATGTTACTGAATCTAAGATTGAGAAACAGGCTATATCAATTATATCAGTTTGCATAATGGTTAAGGTCTTCACCTCCCATGCACAAAGTACAAGGTTCAATCCTGACCTCCCGCCAATGCCTATTTGGAGTATGCATGTTCTCCCTATGTCTCTTTGGGGTTCCTTCCACCTCCAAAAAACATGCTGAGTGTTTCCGTCTCAAACTCACCAAAATAATGGAGCTGTGAGCAGCAGCACAGACTCTACATGGTGCCCTATAGGGGAAAGTGTTGTATAAACAACAGCTTTGGGCATTTACTGTGGTGTGTAGTTTCCTCGTGACGGAAGAACACGGATTACCAACTGTGCCCCATGGCAGTATGCCAGGGACCTGCAGGGGTGTATGTGCCCCTGTTGGCCAGTGTGCATCCACCATAAAGCCCAGCAGCCCTAGGTCAAGTCTAGTTGTCCATTTGGGTTATGTGGGATAGCTCTGTTGAAAAAAAGCTGGATGTAAAATGAATCAACTTGCCTAACATGAACTAAGAATTGCTACACTCAGTGTAGGTTCACTGACAGGATGCAGCCAGGAAGTGGATGACATGATTGTAAGGAGAAAGCTGGACATCTTATGTATCCAGGAGGCAAGATGGAAGGGCAGTGCAGCAAAGCCCCTTGGCTTGGGATCCAGAGTCTACTACTGAGGAAGAGGGGCTTTATAAACCAGTGTGGGATGTCATCAGAATTAGTGACAGACTCATGTCAGTCAGACTCTAGCTTAATGAGAGAGCAGTATTCAACATCTTAGCCTATGCTTTTTTTTGTAAATATGTAAATATATTTTTTAGTCTGTAGAAATATTAATATGTATATATCATGTGTGTGCATTTCTGCTTTGTCTCGCTAACATTCTTGTATAACTGATTTTGACCACATTTTTGACTCAAATGTTTGATTCTCTGTAAACGTTTTGTGTTTATTTTTGGAGCTTTTCTCCTCGGGTCTCCACTGAAAATAGGCCACAAGCCCAGCCGGACCAACCCGGTTAACAAATGTCAAAAATAAATAAATAAATAAATAAATGCCCATGGCAGAGGTGTGATAATGAGGAAAAGAGTGCATTCAGGCAGCAGTTGTAGGACCAGGATAAAGCAGGACAACATGAATTTGTGTTAATAACAGGTGGCTTGAATGCACATATTGAGACAAACAGAACAGGATATGAAGACTGCCTTGGTCCACATAGGTGGGGGTGACAGGAATAAAGAAGGAGAAGCCATTCTAGACTTCTGTCTTGCAAATGGCTTGATAGTAGCCAACACATGGGTCAGAAAGAAAAAAAAAACAGTCACAAGTTCAGATACAAGAGTGGCTAAGATGCAACTCAGGTAGATTTCCACCTACTAAGGAAAGGGCATTGGAGTAGAATCAGTGATTGGAAAATCATCCCCAGTGAAACAATTGGCCCACAGCATAAACTACTGGTTACCAGAATGAGTTGCTAGCAAAGGCTCTAAAGTCAACAGAGACCAGGCTTTAGACCTGGAAGTTGACTGGAGAGAAAGCACAACAGTTCAAGGAATTACTCAGGGCTCTAGCACCCCTAAAAGAGGAGGAATACATGGAGTTGAAGAAGAGTGGCAGTGACTCAAAACAGCATCTGTGTCAGAACTGCAGAACAGATATGTGACCGAGCCAGGTAAGGAAATAAGGTACATAAGGAAGCTGCTGGTGCAATGTAGACATCCAGGAAGCCATCAAAAGAAAGGAGTGCAGGCAAAATTGGGACAAAGAAAAGACAGACCAGGCTAAGAAAGAATACTGGTAGGCTAACAAACAGAATAAAAGAGGAGTTGAGATAGCAAAGAAAAAGGCATCAGATGCATTCTACCAGCTTCTGGAAAGTGACTCTGTAAATGTCACAAAAATAGTCTATCAGGTTGCAAGGCAAAGACAGAAAGATAAAGAAGATAGTTAGACAGCCTATATAAGAGATGCCAGCAAGACCTTGCTCACCAGTCCACAGGACATGGAAGGCAGATGGAAGGAGTACTTCCAGCAGCTTCTGAATGAAGAAAACCCCACAGAAGCTGTACTGCCCCAGAGCCTCATGAGAGAAGAGGAGAATCCCACCACAGAAGAAGTAAAAACAGCACTAAGGAAAAAGAAGTCAGGGAAAGCATCAGACTCAGATGAGGTCACAGGAGATATAAATATGTTGGGTGAGGCAGGGAAGAAATAGCTCCTGAGGGTACTCATAGCAGTGTGGAGAGAAATACGTTTCCCAGATGACTGGACAATAAGCATGCTAGTGCCAGTGTTCAAGAACAAAGGGGACATTCACAGCTGTGGGCAGTACAGAGGTATCAAAGTCCTGTCACATTACATGAAAGTTCTGGAGATGATGACTGATAAATGAATATACAGAGCAGTAGAAAATAAGATGGGAGATGAGCAGTCTGGATTCAGATCAGGATGAAGCACAATTGACCTGATGCTTGGTGTGAGACAGATATTTGAGAAGAAGCTAGTGATGAGGAAAGAGTCCAACTGGGATTCCTAAACTTGGAGAAAGCATATGACAAGGTCAGAAGAAAGCTGATTTGGACAGTCCTGCGGTGGTTCAAAGTCTCAGAAACATTGGTAGAATTAGTACAGGTTATACACAAGGACCCAATGACCCAAATACAGTGTTAGGTCTCACAGAGGGGTTCCCATTGGGAATGAGTGTGTACCAGGGTTCAGCTCTGAGTCTACTGCTGTTCATATTGGTGATGGACTACATTGGCAAACAGATCAGAGGGGACAGAGCAACAAAGCTGCTGTATGCAGATGATGTGGCATTACAGGCAGACTCTGAGCAAGAACTTCAGAAAAGGATATGGGAATGGAATGCAAAACTGAAGGCACATGGGATGAAACTGAATATAGATGATATGGCTATAACGGCAGCAAATGGTGGAGTTCAGAAGAAGCTGAGAATTGCGACATAAGGGAAAATAGTGGAACAGGTAAGCAGCTTCAAGTATCTAGGAAGGGTGGTGGAGGAGAAGGGTAGTGTGAATGAGGAGGTCAAAGCTATAATCAGAGGGGCTGCAACCAACTAGCATGGAGTGTCAGGTGTAGTATATGAGAGACGAATGCCAAAGAAACTGAATAGTAAGATGTAGAAAAAAGTGGTGCGACCAGTACTACTGTATGGTACAAAAACCTGGGCAGTAAAGGCAGAGCAGTTGAGGAAGCTAGACATGATGGAGATGAAGTGCCTGAGATGGGTTGTAGGATGTTCAGTGTGGGACAGATGAAGAAATATGGCCATACGAGCAGAATCCAAAGTAGCTCCAATTGAAGAAAAGTTAAAAGAGAACTTATTGCTATGGTTGTTTGGGTACATGTGCAGAAAAGCAGAAGACAATCTGGTGAAGAAGGTTTGGGACAGGCAGGAAGAAAGCAATAAGAAACAAGGACATCCAGCAAATAGGTGGATGAATTATGCGAGAGACCTGCAATAGTCAGGCATGAGTATTGAAGAAGACAAGAGAATGGCACTGAATGCAGAGAGAGAGAGAGAGAGAGAGAGATGATGACAGTTGACATGAATCCCCAATCCCATGTAAAGAAAATGGGATAAAAGGGCTTGGTGATGATGATGCTGATTGAGAAACAGGATTTTTTGAAGCAAAAAAACTTCAAGACCAAAGTGTAGTTCATTGCTTACAGACCACAGAGAGAAAATGATGGTTATAACTGTGATGCCCTTGCACTGGCCCAGTAATCAAGGAGCCTTAATCCTCACCACTGGCAACAGTGGGGAATGTACACACTGATAGGATGACAAGTACGCACACAGTAAAATGCAATCTCCCTTAAGAGCATGCAGAGATCACAGTCAGTCTGGGGCTGGTTTCTCCTTCTTTCTCCAGATCCCTAATAAGGCTCCCCACTTGCACAGCTATAGGGTTGAGATCTCAGCTGATTGGCCAAACCAAGATTCCCAGTACCCTCTCTGTCCAACCAGTGTTTTGTGTTCCTACCAAGTAGCTGACACACACACTCCTTGAGATTTGATTTATATACAAACATACACAAACACCTGGGGAAGGCTGGCACAGGTTTACTAGCTATGCCCCCTTCTGCCCAGGACTATAAGGTAGTTTTCACTGCCACAAGCCAACTCTTATCAGCTACTTTAAGGCCCTTAGCAAAGGGTATCCAATCTTACTGTGTAATGTTACTATTAATCTAAATGGTAGTCTGATCAAGAGGAAGGCTATTTAGGAGTGGCCTGTACAGTGTCACCAAATAGATATGCAAGTACTCTAAGAGCTTACATATCTCTAAACAGACCAACCACAATTGAAAGGTTTAAATATATTTAATAATAAATAATAAAAGAACAAAACAATACTCAGTAAGTAATCAGTTACATCAAAGTTCAAAATCAGAGGAAATACTAAAAACAACATTGCAAGACAGTCTCATATATATAAAGAAAACATCTAAGCTATACTTTACTATATTCCTATCTGAATCTAAAAGAGTTACTATGTCCTAGAAACTTACTTACAGCAAGGCAAGTGTAGAAGGTGATGATGAGTGGATGTTTCCAGGTTAAAGACAAAATACAAAATGCACAGTCTATCTCTGAGAGAGTTCTTAAATTAATATCAAATATTACTGCTGGGTTAGCATGGATGACATCACTTTTTGTCACCTGACTTCAGTTCCCAAGCTAAACCCCCTTTGTCAGAGACTAACAGAATTTAGCATCTCCCTGTGAAAATACATATCTCTCAGATCTTTGCAGATCCTGGAAGTCATAAAACAATAAAACACTTCTACATCTCAAACCTAGTAATTACTTCTCTTTCAAGACAATACCAAAAACTTCCAGCTCCAGATATTGTGTCTGCTACTGCACTGAAACTGAGAGATAACATCTTTTGTTTATAGCCCAGCTATAAAGTAACTTAACCTCAACCATTCTTAAGTTTTGCAAGCTAATCTCCTGTTAAAATACATACATCCATCTAAACAATTACACTAGTGTATAAAATATCTTTTCAGCACACATGTCTGTACAATAGGACATAGAGTTCTAATATAGTGGTAACACAAGCAATTGCGTCCTGCTGATATTCACAAATGACATATAACTATTTACAAAATTCCAGATAGCTGGGCTGGCAGTATCTCCTTCTGTCACACTTCTATATAAATCATATTAATATTCACAATGACATAGAATTATTTACAAAATTCACAATAGCTGGGGTGGCAGTGTGACAATAACAACTCAATATTAATGGCAAAAGCTCTGAGTTTGAACTAGACACTGGAGCTAAATGTAATCTTTTGTCAGAATATATGGTCAAATCTTTAACATTTAAGGTAATATGCATAAATTGGAATGTTCTTTACTGATATATTCAGGGCATAAACTCAAGTTTGTGGTCAACATTATCTGGCACATGAATGTAAGTATAAGAAATATAAAGTGCTACTTCAAGGTGTACCTTTAGAAACTAGAGTCAGGCAAACTAACATTTTAGGTCATCTGCCATGTGAGAATTGTGGTGTTTTATAATATATTCATAGCATACAGACCAGAAACATTTACATGTTTGTGAATGTACAAGCTTGAATCATTGTAAGGTTGCTTCTTCTTGATGTTTCCAAAAAGTTCTTACAAATTTTGGCCATAATGCCATTACTAGTCCTTCCTTAAAGTGTTAAAAAAGCATGTAGTAAGCAGCAAACTGAACAGATTAATTGCAATGTTACAGAATCTTACTCAAGTGATACACTGGTCTGGAATATTTGCCAGCTACGTAAAATATCAGAATATCTCCAAGCATCTAGGAAAAGTCAGCTAGCTCAAAGGGATGAAACAGAGTAAGACCATAAAAGAATGGAGAATCTAGGTTTGACTGAGTGGGGTGGAGAGTATGGTGCATCAGGCATAGAACAGGTATAGACCTCCAACATTTGAATAAAGTGATTAAAAATAAACATTATCAATTACTAGCAGTTGAAGAAGTAGTCTTGACAATGTCTAGTGCCAAACATTCTTTCCTGTAGTAGATTCTAACTGTTGTTTCTTGTAGATTTAGCTTTAAGTATCAAGCAAGCTCAGAGTTGTACAAATTCTGTATGACAGTGGGAAGATACATATTTCTCTGTCTACCCTTTTGGTATTTCATCTGTGACAAAAATATTTCAAATAGCAGTAACATAGACAGAGTGGCGCATTATGATCTGAAACTGTATGATCTGAAACTTAACAGTAATAAGTGTTATATTTATGTGACTAATGCAACATATATTGTTCTTGATTTAACATCAGAAAGCTTGAAGCCAGATACTGAAAATGAGAGAACCATAACACACTTGGAGATGACAGAAGATAAACAAGCCCTGATGATGTTTTTTTGGAATGGTGCCATATTTATATAATTTCATAAGTTCATACTGAACATCTTAGACATTAATATGCGTTTAATAAAACATTTGTTACTGGAAGAAGACAAGAGCTTATATTCCAATAATGTAGCTAGAACTTGGAATATAATTCTTACATCAATTAGGTCAATCACACACCTTCATCTTTTCAAACCATTACTAAAATACTTCCTTCCTGCCTCCTGGCTTTGTTCTTGCTGCTCACCTGGGACATAGGTCTCTAACACCCTTCATCACCTTTCTTATACCTCCATTTAAAGCACTAAATCACTTAACCTGCTAATCCCCTTCTAATACTTCACTTTATTGTACTTCTTAAACTACTATACCTACTTCTAATTAGCACAACCATATTACTGTCCCATCACTACTTCTCTGGTAACACTCAAACTCACTTATCTCCTCTAATACCTCACAAATTACTCCTACCTATGTTATACACCACTCTTTTATCTGTAAGGTCTCAGTACAAGGCTTGCAAATTTCATGTTTGTGAATGGAATATCAATACAAATTTTATTACACTGACTATTATGCTACATATTCACTGAAACTACATTATAAAATGTGTTACTCTATATATTGATTGCATTAAATATAATACCATGGAACTTTTCTCACTGGGCCTTCTCTGAAAAAGAAGACCTATGCCTAGTCGGATCTTCCAGATAAACAAATGTCAATGAATGAACAAACAAATAAATAAACAAACAAATAAATAAATTTTGCAGAAGCTTACAACTGAATCATCGATTTTGAAGACATATGATATGAATTAATCAGTCTTGTGACAAGTATTCAATTAGGTTGCAATTAGATGCTTGTCATTATGGACCTAAAGCAGTGTTAGTACAAGAGAATAATCCAGTGGCATGTTGTTTGATACCACGTACAATCACAGACTGAGAAAAACATTAACTCTTCTACAGAGATCTGACAAGGTATATGGTAATACAGAGCTTTTTGAGACAAATCTTAAGCTTTTGGAAAGTATTTTCAGAAAGGTATTACACAGACCACCATCTACATTATAAAGAATTTTGTGTAACTTACAAAAGTATGATTTAACAATCCAGTAGAAGCAGGTTAACAAATGTACATTGCAGATTTACTCAGCAGGGTCTATCTAAAGGAACAGAAGGAAGTTCTGATAAATAAAGCTTTGGAAAGTTTTCAGGTTATTCCACACTTACCTATGTCACAGCAGAAAGTGAATGAGTTTCAGAGGTAAATATAGGAGTACAGAGAATTGCAATCACTTTTAGAATCGACTGTGAGAGGATGGTCAGAGCAGTTATCAACAGTGCACAAGGGTGTATGAATATACCAACCTTCAGTAGATGAGATTAGCTGTATTCAAGGTCTCATATTCTATTCATGCAAAGGAATAATACCTACTCAGGTAAGAAAATTTATATGGGAGAAGAATAAATGAATCCCGTTTTGCAATTGTGGATAAGGAGTGACCACATGAGGTACTGTATTGGTCAATAATGTTAGAGCACACAGAAAGAGTTGTACAAAAATCTATAATGTGCAGTTCCAAGATGGCTGTACACTGATTAACAACTTGTTTCTAGCTTTCCCAGTGTGAAAACAGAAACTCAGCAGAGAAGGCCAGTAGACTTGTGTTTATGGGTAAATTTCAGTAATTGGCAAGTAAGTGCACTGCCTGGATGCCAAGAATAAAGAAGTACAGAAGACCTGGAAAAAAACAACTACAAAAAGTGAGGAAGAAACACTGATTGATGAAAGTTCTGTAGCTGTTCAGCAAAAAGCAATACAACCTTCAGACATGACTTCCAATAACCTACAGGAGGATATAAGACAGCTGCATAAAGACGTGGTTAAACTAAACAAAACACTGATGGAGTATATTAACACAAACAACAAAAGGCTGGAAAAAAATGGAAGAAGCTTTAAACAGATATTCAGATGAGATGATAAAGCTTCAAAAATCAGAGGTCGAAATGAAGAAATGGCTGGCTGAATATCAGACTGCTCAGGAAGAGATGTTTAAAAAATAATAGAATTAGAGGACAGAGCATGTAGGGAAAATCTGGGATTTTCAGCTATACCAGAGAAGCTGGAAGAAACAGACTGCATTAATTTTATGAAAGCACAAATAAGCAAGTGGACTGGTATTCCACAGCAGGAGTTGTTGGTTGAAAGGGCACATGGTATGTATGCTCCAAACCTGGCTATAAGAAAGCAGCATAGATCTTTAATAGTAAAGATGCAATCCTACCAGCAGAAGGAGTTGATTCTGACAAAACTGTGGTAGAAGGACAAAATACTAAAAGTGGGAGACAGCTGAGTGTTTGTGGAGAATGATTACTCATTGTACACCAGGCAGAAGAGGAATAAATTCATTCCACTATTCAGGGAATGTTGAGATGTGGGTGTGAGATTCAAACTGCTGTATCAGCTGTCTTTAAAGTAGTCTTCCCTTGAGGGACAAAATCATTTTTTAATGAAGTGCATGCTAAGGAGGAAATACAAATTTTGTTCAACAGAAACTGAACTGTGAAACAGAAGGAGATCCTGCTTCTTGTTCGTCTGGTTAAAATGACCACAGAGAAACTGTGCCTGTGAAACCTTTTCCAGTATTTCAAAGGAAAATGTTGGGAAGAAGGAAGGGAGCATGAGAGCTGACTATAATAATCCAGATTACATTGGTAATGAAGCCTAGACAGGATTTGGACAATGGAGAAGAACAGTAATAAAACCAGTAACTCAATGTGGGATTACAATACAATACTTATATTTGGGAAATGTGACAGAACAAAAAAATCTGGAAATATTTGACTTTTTCAAAATGTCTTGGATTTGTGGGGACTCTAAAGTATATGCCCTACTTCATGTCATTAATGCTTTGGGGAAGGTAAGAGAGGGGAGAAAGCTGACTGTAAGTAAAGAAAACATTTTATTTTCTTATTAGTACTGTATATGTGGTATATGGTTTTCTTTGCATGCTATTTTAAGTGTAATAGGGAATATAAACAGGTGGTGTTTTTCTTTTTTTCCCCTCTTCTCTCTTTCTTCTTGTACAGTTTTGAGACATGTAGGCAATGCAATGTAAAAAAGCCTGGTTAAAAAGGCATGGCAGAGTTAAAATTAATGTGCTTTTTTAATTTTTGCATGAAGAAATGACTGTATTAGGACCTTAGATTGATTAGTTTTTAGAGAGAACAAGTAAATGAAAAAGAATATTGAATATTATGAGGCTTTTTTCTAGCAAATGCATGTATACTTAGTAGCGATTCTGCAGCTGGTCGTTATGTTTCCATGGAAACAATCTGATAAAGATAAACTGCAGACAGTCTGGTGGAAGGGGATTGGTTGAGGGAAAAGAAAAAAAAACAAGAAAAGAGAAATTGGCTAGGACATAATGTTCTCTGAAAACAAGCAGGGAGATTTCCCAGCTGGGAGGGTTTTAAAGATAAGACAAATCCAATTAGACTTGAAGTAAAGTTTTCCCAGTTTTTTTAAAAGCAACAGGGATACTAATATAAACAGGTGCTTTTGTTTTTTTTTTTTCTTTTTCTCCCTTCTTCTCTCTTTTTCTTTGTTCACTTTTCAGAAATGTAGCCACTGCAATGCAAATAATGGGGGGAGAGGAAAGGTCTGGTTAAGAGAGTATGACAAAGAAAAATCAGTGTGCTTTTTCCCATGCTTACACAGAGAAATGACTGGGTTACGACCCTAGGCATTATCCAGTAATAAGTTTACTAGAAAACATGTAAATGAAAAAAAAATATTGAATATTATAAGGCTTTTTTCTGGTAAACAAGGTACCTTTTGCAGTTTGTGTCTGGTTTGCATGTCACTAGAAGACAATTTGAAAAAGAGAAATAGCTTGGAGAAAGTGTTTACTAAAAGCATTCAAGTGTTTTCTCAGTTGGAAGAACTACAAGACAGACAAAATCAAATAGGACGTATTAATAGCACAGGCTGTAGCAAGCATCTCAGCAAGGGTAACCGTTCATTTTGATTAACTCTAGCCTGTCTGTGTGGCTACCAACTAAGAATTTTGTTTTTACTAGGAAACAAAAACTTCAATATTTGAAGATGTACATTGTTTTGTGCGTTATTATTAAGTTAATAGGTTTTAAGGGGGTTGGGGTTTGTTTGTTCTGTTTGAGGGCTTTCAAAAAAAAAAAAAAAGTTATGTAAGATGAGGCATAGGCTCAAATGGATATGACAAGAAACAACTGTATAAAAGACCAACTTGCCGAACAGTATATGCATGTAACATGAAAGTTGGAACTATACATTTAACAAAAAAGCAGTTATACATAAAAGGTGGTAATAATAACTATATAAGAAAATGATGCTTTTTGTAATGTCTTTCAGTCTGAATAGTCTTACAGATAAATATAAAAAAGAAAGAGTAGCGAACTATATTAAAAAATGTAGAGTGCAAATAGTTATGTTACAGGAGACACACCTGGAAAGAACTGAACATGTGAATTTGATAAAGAAAGGGTTTCAGGATGGCTATTCAGCAGAATATCTGGGGCAAAGGAAAAGAGGACCACTTATATTAATTGCAAGAGGTGCTCCAATAGTGATAGAAGAGGATAAAATTGATAATAATGGAAGATACACAGTACTAAGGGGCTACTGTCTAGGGAGGAGGATTACACTGGCATGCATTTACATCCCACCAAAAACTGGTATAATGGAGCTTAAGAAAATTCTGGGAGAATTAATCAGCTTTCAGCAAGTAATATGACTTATAGGTGGACACTGGAATTTAATTTGCAACAGTGAAGATGTGTCTGGGGGCCCTAGAATGGAAAATATAACAAAGGAGAGTAGATTTGTGAAGAATGTTATGAAAATGTTTGGCATGGAAGATGTGAATTCAGTACTAGGAGTCTGGAGTGAATTTACATATTATTCTCCAAGATAACAAAAACTGGGCTAGGCTACATAGAATTTATATCTCACAGGCACATGTGCATTTAATTGAAGGACTTGAAACGCACCCCCAATAACTATTTCAGATCATGTGCCAATAAGAACTAAAATAAAAATGCAAGATAATAAAATAAAAATGAGACACTGGTGCTTTCTCACCTATCAGCTGAAAAGAGAGGAATTTAAGGAATGGGTTTTGGAATTAATTCAGGAGCTACTAGAGAAGATAGAAATTTCTTCTGAAAATATAGCTAGAGAGTGGGATAAAAATAGGGTGGAAATAAAGGAAAGGGAGATATGGTTAAGAAGTAACAAGAATTATTTTGAGGGACTGATAAATGTTAAAGTATTGCAAAATAGGGGGAATCTCTCAGAACAAGAAAAAAGCAGCTGCAGAATGCTAAACAGAAAATAAGGGATTACCTCAATAATATGCATACATTTAGAAAGACTGCTGTTAAGCAACTGCTTTTTGATAATAATTGTAGAGAACAAAAACTTTTAGCACAATGACTCAGGCAACAGAAAGTGAAAATAACGGTCACCAAGCTTTGAGACCCTACAACAAGGAAGATAATAAGAGATCCTGTAGTGGTATTAGAAATATTTGGAAAATGTTATGAAAGTCTGTATAAAGCAGAGAAATATGGAAATCAAGAAAAGATACAAATGGAAATGTTTATGGAAAAATTAAATATGTCAAAGTTAGTGTTAGATGAGGTTCAATTACTAACAGTTAGGATAGAGATGACATAAAAATGGCTATGTATATCCAATCTACAGGAAAGTCCCCAGGAATAGATGGTATACCTTTGGAAGTTTGGAAGCTAGGAGGGAAAAAAACTGATAAAGATCCGGAAGGTTTTGTTTAACAGTATTTTAAGAGGAGGAGAAGTACCAGCATCCTGGAAGAAGGTGGTGGTAACGGTAATACCTAAAGGGGGTAAAGATCCATCAGATCCAGCTTCATACAGGCCCATTTCAATACTAAACCATAATTATAAAGTTTGTCTATAATGGCTAAAAGAATAGCAAAAGTGATACCAAGATTGATAGATATGGATCAGTGTGGTTTTGTGGAGGGAAGGGAAACATTTGACAATATTAACAGAACATTGATGATCCAGAGGGGAAGCAGAATGTAAGAAAGCACCACTGTTATTGGTGGGTCTTGAGGCAGAGAAAGCATTTGACAGAGTAGACTGGGACTTCATGAACAGGGCAATGGAAGCATTTGCTTTCCCTGATACAATTGTTAGGTTGATCAGCGCTATATATGAGGGATTGGAGGTGAAAATTAAAGTGAGTGGGGTCCTGTCTGATAACTTCTGCTTGAG
Source organism: Protopterus annectens (assembly GCF_019279795.1). Classification (NCBI taxonomy): domain Eukaryota; kingdom Metazoa; phylum Chordata; order Ceratodontiformes; family Protopteridae; genus Protopterus; species Protopterus annectens. The sequence goes on from NC_056745.1 coordinate 69,654,308, forward strand.
TAGAGGAACCAGGTAGGGTTGTCTACTTTCCCCTTTGTTGTTTGCATTATATTTAGAACTACTGGCAAAGACAATAAGGGACTCAGAAATTCAAGGATATAATTGGTATGGTAGTCAGGAAAAGCTGGCTCTATTTGCAGATTATATTATTTTATACGTGACAAAACAAGAAAGGAACATTATAGTGTTGTGGAACATTTTAAGACAGTTTCAGATCTTCTTGGGATACAAAATTAATGAAGCTAAAACAAAGGCAGTAGCAGTAAATTATGTACCCACACACAAATTGGTCCAACAATATCCATATTTATCTGGACATGATAAAATGAAGTATTTAGGAGTATGGATTAGAAATGACTCTGTTGTGGCAACTAGGGATATGTGGGGATGAACTAAACAGAAGATAATACAAAAATTGAGAAACTGGAAGCTTTGTTATATGGATATGGATACTAAGATACAAGCCTTTAAAATGTTTTTAGTCCCTTTAGTCTTATACATAGGTCAGACATATTTTTATCAACCAGTGGAGAAGCTGTGGATAGCAATTAAAAAGAGTTGAAGGATTTTATCTGGGAAGGGAAGACAGCAAAGGTCAATTGGGACAAGTCCAACAGAACAAGGCAGACTAGGATTACCCAATTTGAGGGGGTGTTTTAGAGCAACACAGTTAAGGCCTCTTATACATAGCACAAGCAGAAAATTATAATTCAAAGTGGAAAGGAATGATGATAATACAGGGAGGGCTCAAGAAATAAGGAGATATTGAGATTTTGGATGCAGACTCTTAAGAACAACAAAAATCATACAGAGTATTATGTTCATAAAATAGCAGGGAGTATTCTAAGAACTAAACCAGCATGAGAATGGAGAAAAGAGATTCTGCCAATAGGAATGACTGTGGTTAGCGATACAGATAAAAGGCAAGAGGGGGTCTGGATATTATTGGGGAAAATAATAAAATTGGCAAAAGAACCAAGGTATTGGGAGCAAATAACTAGAAAGGGAAAGGTAATAGAATGGGAAGAGGCCAAGGATTTATTTGGACTGCAAGTTAGAGATTGACTTCCTTATCAAGGACTGATATCAGAGTACAGGCAAAGAGAAAGAAATAGGGGGTTCTAAATGAAAAATGAGCACTGGTAGTTTTTCATAGAATCTGGAACAGAAGTTGCTATTAAAAAAGGAATAATTAGTAGAGCATATAAAATATTGCATGATAATTATAAGAATCAATCACAGGAGCTTAAAAAGGATTGAGAAGAGATATTGGATAAGCAATTCACAAAGAAACAATGGGGGATATATGTATAACTTCCAAATATGCAGCAACGTCTAGAAGATTTAGGATATTTTCCTGGAAGTGTTTACATAGGTATTTTTATAACCCAGATAGACTCCAAAGAATGTTGGCTCAGGTGAATAGCAAATGTTAGAGGTGTGATAGACAAGAAAGAGATAGCTGGGAGCATATTTTTTGGGAGTGTAATGAACTTGCCGAGTTTAGGGATTCCCTGCAGACTGCTCTGTCATCGATGCTGGATGAGCGGATTGGATTGACTGGGGAAATTATTTTTTTGAGCTATGATACAGAATCGGAATTGCCTAGATATAGTAAAGCCTTGCTGAGTCTAATTAGGGTGGCTTCCATAAAAGCAATGACTAGAAAATCAAAATCAAAATCTAGACCAACTTTACTAGAAGTCGTGAATATAGTAACAGATATAAAACAATTGGAAATGGGATCTTTAGTAAAGGGACAGAGCAAACTACATAGAAAAAAATGGGAATTGTAGGAACAATATATGCAGAGAAGGAACAAGGCTTAAGAGGCAGGATTTGAATGAGCCATATAATGCTTTACTGACAATGACTGGATAGATTGCAAGTGATATATAATGTTTGCAACTACAGTTGTTTCACTGGTGTTTGTAATATATAATGTTTGCAATTAAAGTGGTGTCAGTGTTTTCATTTATATAAATGTAAGATTGCCTATGCCATAAGTGATAATTTAATAAAGATGCTTATTGGAAAAAAAAAAGTCTATAATGTTCCATAATTAGTGTCCCAGGGAAATAATGTGTGATTTGTTGTAGTTCACAGATAACCATGATCTTATCTATGTGGATTATTATTCTGAATTTCCAGAAGTAGTAATGTTAAGTTGCTGTAACAAATACAAGTGTGATGAATGTTTTTAATAGCATGTTTTGAAGAACAAAAACAGAATACCAGAAATGGTGATCTCTGAAAGCACTCATCAGTCCATCAGCCAGGAATTTTAAAAGGTATGAAAATGAATGGGAATCCAAACACATCACTAGCACTCCACAGTATCTTCAGATCAATGGGTCTAAATCTGAAACTGCACTCACTGGAAGCACTCCTCACCTTGGAATATGCCTCATCTGTGCAGTCACAAAGACCTGGTTCAAGCCCATGGAGAGCACCCCAGCAATATCAGGATATAATGCCTTCCACATGTTCAGACCACAAAATTAACAAAACTAAAGGAGGTGGAGTATCAATATTCATCAAAGATAAATACACCTCCAGATTGGTTAAACAGAATTATTCCCTAGAGTTACTCCATGTTCAGATAACTATAGGAAAGACCCCTCTTCAGTTTATCGCCAGGTATAGATCTCCCACCATGAACCATGATATCCACACTACCTACTTGGATCTATTTGAGTCACTCAAAATGCAACCAAACACCCTGGTTATGGGTGACTTTAACTACTCTTCCATAGATTGGGTAAATTATACATGTACAAACACACTCGCCCAATAGTTCTTGGACTTAGTTAATGCAAACCACTTGGAGCAGATGGTTGGCAGCCCCACAACGGCCCCAAACATTCTAGACTTGGTACTCACCAACATTGTAGAACGGTGCACCACCACAAGTGTGAGACCCTCCCTGGTGAAGTCTGATCCTAAATCAGTCTCTTTCAAAGTAATGATAACATCAGTCCTCCCCCAATGAAACTTGGCTAAAAAACTTATCCAAAACCAACTACAGCCTCTTATGAGAAGACATTAATAGCTTCAAAGCTCCTGTCCCCACTGATAGCAAGGAGACCTATACTGGGATATACACCAATGCGTTGTATAAACATCTATAGAACTGTATTGACTCAGCTGTTCCTGATAGGACCAAAGCAAGATCCACAAGAAAAAACAAGCCTGCCTGGTGGACATCCTCCATAAACAGGTTATATAATAAGAGGAAGAAACTGCTGTCCAAGAGCGAGAAGGAGTGCTCTCAGAATTGGAAGCACACCCTTCTCAGCTTGAACAAGCAAACAAGACATCTTGTAAAGTCATCTCAAGCTAACTATGAATCTATATTAGCATCCATAGCTAAGGATAACCATAAGGCATTCTTTAGCTACTTCCAAAACATTAAAGGAAAAGTCCAGATTTATTCTGAACTGGTAGTGAATGGTACCTAGCTAGATTTGGCCAAGGTCTTTGACACAATCTCCCACTCAGGCATCATTGAAAAACTCACCCAGCTGGGGGTCAACCCATATACTGTCAGGTGGGTTGCAAACTGGCTCACCAACAGAACACATACAGTCAAAATAGGGGACTTCACCTCCACCGGCAGACCCATTACCAGTAGTGTTCCATAGGGATCTGTGCTGGGGCCCCTATTATTTTGAATCTACTTCTCAGAAGTATAGGCAAAAACAAAAGGACTGTGGCTGACAAAGTTTGCTGATGACTGCAAATTGGGAACAGTCATTGAGCCCCCAAATGATGTCAACATTCTACAAGAATGACTTACACAAACCCTTGATTGGTGCCAAAGTCATGGTCTTAAACTCAATGCAAAAAATGCATTATTGTATCTCCTTTTTTAATTTTTCCAGATCTTTTGGGTTTCTAATACCATGATAGGAATGGACCCCATTCCTAAGTCAAAGTATGATTAAAGATCATGAAATTAGTATTGTTTCATTCTTTGATGTCAGCCAGAAGTGCTCTTCGCAGTACCTACAATGTGCCCAGTAATGACTCCTTCTGCAATTCATACAGAGTTACATTTTTTTTTTATTTTATTTTATTATTTTTTTTTTTTATTATTAACTGGGAAAGTCCGACTTGGAACAAAGCCAATTTTTATGTATTGGTAACATATCTAAATGCGATTGTAGATTATTTTTTATAAGACCTGTTGCCCCTACTATTATTGGAAATGTTTGTGTATCTTTCTTACACATTGCTCCCATTTCTGCCTGCAAATCCTGATATTTTATGACTTTATGTCTCTGTACGCAAGACACTGTAGTCACTGGGTGTAGCAATTTCAATGATCAATGCTACTTTTGTCTTCTTTTCGTGGACCAGTGTATCTGGTTTTCTTGCATCTATCTTTTGAACTGTTGGTAATGGGTGATCTCAGGTGATGTCGACTTCATTTTCTATGATGCTTTGTGGCTCATGTTTCCAGTGTTTTTCAGCTACTTCAGTATTATAATGTTTGCACAATCCCCAGTGCAACAGTCTTGCCACATTATTATGCCATTTCAGTATACAGTCCTTCTGCCATTAGTATATCACAACCAGTAACAAGGTGTGCGACAGTTTACAATTCTGTTTTGCAAAACCTACATTTGTCTGTTTCTCCCACATGTTCAATGGACTTTATAAACCAATGTGTATGTAGCCCACTATCTTGTGCCGCCAATATTAACCTTTCACCTTTTGGTTTGAATTTGCCTCTTCTTAACCATTCCTGCTTTTAATCCTGATCAACATGAGGTTCTTCCAGGAGTTTTCTATACTTGTAACTATATTTATACATTTTCCACATTTCCTGAATTCTCATCTGATCCTTCACCTCATATTCTTTCTTTTGTTTTTTGGTGCATTCAGTTGCTGCCTGATTTTTATCTACTTCTGGTTTGATTTCCATTCCCGCTTTATGCCGATATGCTTCTGCTAAACTAAGAAGGGAAGTCATCTCCTCATGTTTTAAAATATTCACTATGTTTAGGTCTTGTGAGGTTAGCAGACATGTATGGAGTCCCACGATTGCAGATGTAATCAATTTCAAGGAGGCCCATACCTGCTTCGGAACGAGGAATATATAATCTTGGTTTGTACTGATTTTTATAAATCATGTGGTGAGCATGAAGCATCCTTCTTTTCCTGTCTAATCTGTCCAACACGTTTTGGGGCCAGTCAGTCACTCCAAAACTGTAAGTTAGGACAGAAGTGCAAATTGGTTTATATCTTGAATTTTGTTCCTAGATGTCAACTCTGTTTTCAGAATTAAAGTATTCTAAAGTATTCCTTACTAACTTTTATTCACATTTGTTCAGGTTTTAATGATGATCCATCAGCAATTCCCAAATATTTATACACTTCCTCTTGTTCAAGTTCCTTTATATCACATTCCTGTCCCAAACTGATGTTATTTGGTACTGCAACTTTTCTGCTTTAAAGGTTGCTTTTGCACATTTATTTAGACCAGATAACATTCTTATATCTCAAAAAGTTTTGACTACTTGTAGTTGTGCTTTCAGTTCCTCATCTGATGAGCTATGCAGTTTTAAATCATTGACAAAGAGAAGATGAGAAGTTTTTACACTTTGATGCTTTCTGGGAGTAAAGTTATAGCCATGACCTATTTTGTTAAGCAGGCAGATTAATGGGTTAAGGGCAAGGCAAAAGAGCAACGGTGACAGAGAGTCACCCTGGAATATCCCCCTTTGGATTTTTGTCCTTGGAATAATAATTTGCCCTTTATCATGGCTTAACTCTTTAATGGTTGCTGTGATGTAGTTTATCAGTGTAGGGTGTATCTTATACATTTTTAAGCACTCTTTTATCCATGAATGTGGGATACTGTCAAATGCCTTTTTGTAGTCAATCCACGCCATACTTAGATTCTTCCCCTTTTTAAAGTTCTCTACTATGACTATATTTAACAACAAATGATCCTTTGTTCCATATGATTTTCTTTTATTGCCCTTTTGTTCTGTTACCATAATTGAGTTTTCTTCTAAATGACTATAAACTCTGTCTGCATCGATTCCAGTGTATAGTTTATATATCACTGGAAGGCAAGTTATTGGTCATACGTTTTAGGGTATCTTGCAGGTTCACTCTTAAGTAGGAGCATTGCTTTTCCTGTTGTTAGCCAGGTTGATGTCTGTTCGGGGTGTGCATATAAATAGTTCATATTCATGGCTAAATCATCTTGCAAAGATGTTAATACTTTTAATCAGAAGTTAGGTACTGCATCTGGGCTTGGGGTTTCCAATTAGAGGCTTTTCTTAACTTTGTTTCAGTCTCTCTGGATGTTACTTCATCCCATTTTATATCCTGTGCCTTTGAACTTCTTATACTTTCTTTTACTTCATCTATCAATTTAGCATCTTTGTTATGTTCCACAGGATCTTTATTAATACTTCTCCAAGATGTATCTATTTTTTTTTTTTGGTGGTCTTTCAATTTCTTTTACCTTGTTTCCCAATTCTCTATAAAACTTTTTTGGGTCATCAATATATTGCTTATTTTGTACTTTTCCTTTATATTTATCTGTGCATCTTCTAAATTTGTCTGCCTGTATCAATATTTTTAGTTTATTATTTGAAATAGTGCACGATAAATCCTGATCTGTTATAATACTGTGCATTGCTTTTATCACATGCATTTTTCTGAGTATTATTTTTATCAGTTCCCTCTTCTATACTCTTCTAACAGTGACAGTTCTTGTCCTAATTGCTTTATAGTTTTCTCTATTCGATACTTCCATGATGGTATTCGATTCCTCCTCTTCCTTTTCCTCACTACCCCGTGTTCTTGTGGTAGAATTTTATCTGTTATTAATTTAGCATCACAGTAATATATCTTGTTTTCTTCTGTTATATCACATGAATCTCTATGCACAGTCCTAATTACTGTATTCATTTGTTTTATCAAATGTCTGACTTTATGGGTTTTATTGACCTTCTGCAGTCTATTTCTTTCATTGATCTTAATATGTCTATCTATCCCTATTAAATCAAGCAACTCTTCTCTTAGTTTATTTTTTTCTAAACTGAGGGCACATCCCTTGTTTTCCATTTCCTGCGGGCATTCTATAGAAGGTTCTGTAGCATCTTCCTGTGGCACATTCTCTTCAATTTCATCCTATGACATCCATTGCTCTGTCATATGGGGACTCACTGACCTATCACTCCTCAACATTGACTGCATCAGAGTTGCCACAATTTCCTGTTCCTTCTCTTGCTGTCCATCTTCAAGTGAATGTTTATACTGGTTTCCTGTTGAAGGCTCCAAAATATCTTCATATAGCAAATGACTAGTTGCTGTGCATTCCACTGGTTTTTCCTTAACATAGATATCCATTGCTGTATCCTGCTGTGGTGCTTTCTGAGTTAGATTTTCTACACTGAATCCTTCACTTCGCAGGTACTCCATGACCTCAGTTTCTATTTCTTTAACTTCATTACTAATCTTCTGTTCTGCTTTTCTCTTTGCCTTCTTATTTTTTGTATTGTAAAGTTTTCCATATCCAGATTACTTTGCTGTATTTCTTTTCAAATATCTTTAGTGCTGCTCTTTTTGTGTTGGTTAGTTTTGCTTTCTCCTTTGCATAAATATTACACCATATTAAATCTAGTTTTCTTTCCCATGTCTGTATTTCTTCTTCAGATGTTTCCTGTTCTTACTGTTTCTCCTTACTTTGCGGACGTGTTCCATCATGCTGTGATGTAACCTGTGTTAGACTGTCTACACAGAATCCTTCACTTCGCAGGCACTCCATAACTTCAACTTCTATTTTTTTAACTTCTGCTTTACTGATCCTCTTTTCTACAGTCCCTCTTTGTGATATTTTTATTGTGAAATTTTCCATATCTGGATGCCTTTGCATATATTTTTCTTTGAATATCTTTGGGGCTGCCTTTTTTGTATTGATTAATTTGGCTTTCAACTTTGCATAAATATTGCACCATATCAAATCTCTCTTTCTTTCCCATGTCCATATTTCTTTTTTATACTTTTCAAAAATCTCTAGGTTTTGTTTATATTTTCGCACTTCCTCAGATGCTTCTTTTTCCAAACAGCTCAAAGTTTCTCAGTCTATATAATGTTTTTCACAAATCTGTTTTATTAGTCAAAACACAATTTTATTTGGCGCTTCTGACAGTTCTTCTTGTGGAAGTATTTTTCCTTCTGTTAATTTCTCTTTTAATCTTTTTGTATATCTTGTGTCTGGAAATTCTGTGCTTTTTACATAATAGTAACAATACTTATATTCTTTCTTATCCTCAATAGTCCACTCTATCATCTTTATGGCTCTTCTTTGGCCTATCAGTCTTTGTGATTTTTGTGGACTACTACTTCCTTCTACAACAGGGGGCCATTGGCCCACTGGACCTGGCCTGGCTTCATTGTAGGAATGTTTCCATATTTTGAGGATTCTACGCTGCCATTTTTTCCCATCTTGGCACCTGTGCGCCAGCCAGGATTGGGCACTTTTTTATCCTGGGTCATGTGCACCCAGCTATCTTTTTTAATTTTTAACCTACTTCTGTCCATGATATATGCTATATAAAATACAGCCTATATATCAGTGTTGTCTTGGTGAGATTTTGTAATAAAACAAGGTCTACCTCATGAAGGTACTCACCAAGACTTGAAGACGAATTCAATTTCAGCACTACTACTCTCCTTTGCTTGCTGACTTATCATCGCTCCATTCAGACCCCCATTATTTTTACTCTTTTTAATTTCTGCAAATCTTTTAGGTTTTTAATACCATGACAGAAATGGACCCCATTCCTTAATCAAAGTACAATTAAAATTCATGATATTAGTATTGTTTCATCTTTGATGTCAGCCAAAAGTGCTCTTCACAGCACTCGCAATGTCCCCAATAATGACTCCTTCTGCATTTAGTATGGGTAACATATCTAAATATGATTGTAGATTCTTTTTAAAAGACCCGTTGCTCCTACCACTATTGGAACTGCCTGCGTATCTTTCTTCCACATTGCTCTTGTTTCTGCCTGCAGATCCTGATATTTTATGACTTTGTGTCTCTCTGTACACAAGACACTGTAGTCACTGGATGTGGCGATTTCAATGATCAATGTTACTTTTGTCTTCTTTTCATGGACCACTATATCTGGTTTTCTCACATCTATCTTTTGAACTGTTGGTAATGGGTGATCCCATGTAATGTAGACTTCATCATTTTCTATGATGCTTTGTGGCTCATATATCCAGTGTTTTTCCAGCCACTTCAGTACCATAATGTTTGCACAATCCCCAGTGCAGCAGTCTTGCCACATTATTATGTCTTTCAGTATACAGTCCTTCTGTCATTAATATGTCACAACCAGCAATGAGGTGACTGTTTCCAATTCAGTTTTACAAAACCTACATTTGTCTGCTTCTCCCACATGTTCAATGAACTTTATAAACCAACGTGTATGTTGCCCAATATCTTGTGCTGCCAATATTAACCTTTCATCTCTTGGTTTAAATTTGCCTCTCCTCAACCATTCCTGCATTTATTCATGATCAACATGAGGTTCTTCCAGAAGTTTTCTATACTTGCAAGTATCCTTATGCATTTTCCACATTTCTTGCCTTCGCATCTGGCCCTTCACCTTATAGTCTTTCTTTAGTTTTTTGGCACATTCAGTTGCTGCCTGATTTTTATCTACTTCTGGTTTGATTTCCATTCCTACTTGATGCCGATATGCTTCTGCTAGATTAAGCAGAGAAGTCATCTTAGATTTATTCTCCTCATGTTTCAAAACTTTCACTACGCTTGGGTCTTGTGAGGTCAGTAGATATTTGTGCAGTCCCACAATTGCAGATCTATACATGTAATCAATTTCAAGGAGGCCCATCCCTCCTTTGGAATGGGGAATATAATCTTGGTATGGACTGATTTTTTAGCTGGCTGCCTAGCAGACAACCTCAGTAATCACTCCCCAACCTTCCTACTCAGAAAGCACCTATACCAAGCAAAACCTGTCATTCAACCCATCCCTTAAAGAATGTAACTGGCAACCTCTAAGGTTGACTACTTTAATAATACCTTTCTGAGCATCCTTAATTATCACGCCCCCATAAGAGTTTCCAGAACCAGGGTCCAACCATCCCCATGGCTACAGAAAACCACTAAGTCTGAAATGAAAATCAGGGAAAAAGCCTGGGAGCACTGGCACAAAACCAAAAACCCCTCTACTAGACAGAAATTCCTAGAACTACACAATAGAGTCAGGGAAGCTAATAAAACAGGACAAAATCCAATACTACCAGTCTGCCCTTACTTCCTCCCAACATAACTCCAAACAATTCTGGTCCTCAATAAACTCTATCCTCCACCCAGGCAAAGTAGGTACCCCCACTCCAAACATCACTCACTCCACCGAAACAATTGCTACCTCCTTCAACAAACATTTCACACAAACCGTACTGTCACTAGCTAGACAACATAACCCTCCCCACCTCAAACCCACACCTCTAACTCCAACTAGCAATCTCCCCACTAGCTTCTCTTTCTTCCCTGTTCCTACCTCCAAAATAAAGAAACTGTTAACTAAACTTAAACCCACCAAATTAGCAGCAGACAATCTCCCAAGTGAATACCTGCAACTCACAGCTGACGCTCTAGCCTACCCAGTATCCATTTTGATAAACAGATCTCTATCAGAAAGTTACGTCCCCACACTTTGGAAAGTATCACACATAATTCCATAATTTCCCTCCACAAAGGTGGCCCCTCCACAGAGCTAGCCAGTTACCACCCCATAGATATTCTCTCTCCACTCTCCAAAATACTAGAGAGATGCATCCATTCTCAGGTCTCAGATCACCTCCTTGCAAACAACCTCCTCTCAAACACCCAACACGGTTTCTGACCAAACCACTGCACCACCACTGCCTTACTGTCTTTCACAAACACTATCCTACAACATAAAAAAATGCTGGCTACCTTTCCTCAGCTACTTTTCTAGACCTATCTAAAGCTTTCAACATGGTACCACACAAAAAACTCATCTCTCTTCTCAACAACCTATCCTTCTCTCAATCAGTCACCAACTGGTTTCAAAGTTACCTATCTGACCGCCAACAATCCATTCTATGGCAGGACGACCTATCCCCCCAACTACCTGTCTCCATAGGGGGTTCCCCAAGGGTCCATCCTTGGTCCCCTACTCTTCTCTATTTTCACCAATAATCTAGCCTCTGCCACCACACAAGGCACACTCATACAATACGCAGATGACTCAGACATCATCTGCTCAGCCCACTCCCTACTCAAACTACAAAGAGTCACACAGGATGTCTTTTCTTCTGGCGAAACTTGGTTATCCGATGCCCAATTAATACTCAACCCAAACAAAACTAAATTACTAATCTTCCAACCCACCAAACATACCCAAAACCTCTCTCACTTTAACATCACAGCAAAAGACAACACAACTATCCATCCTACAGAACACACCAAACTGCTAGGAGTTGAAATAGATGATAAACTGAACTTTGACATTCACATATACATGACCATTAAAAAAGTCCACAAAAAACTAGGGGCACTATATAGAAATCAGCAACTACTTACCAAAGATACAAAGATCTCAGTAGCAATTTCTCATCTTATCTCCACCCTACTTTAGGCCTCCCCAATATATACAAACCTAAGACAATGCGATCTAAATAAGCTTGAAACCTGCTACAACAAAATCGCAAAATTTTCCACAGGAGCACCCTACCGTAGTTACCACTGTCTCTCACTGGCAGAATTGGGCTGGCTAGGGCTCCCTCACATCCTTCAATGGTACCAACTTGCACTCGCCCACAAACTAGTAAACCAACCACTAAAAGTCCCATCCCTTCAAAATCTACTCCAACCCTATCTTACCACCAGACCACTAAGATCCAGCAACAAAAACCTCCTACAGGTCACTACAGCCAATAACTCTGGTGGAGAAGCATTATTCTCCTGCGCTATAGTCAAATTATGGAACTCGCTCCCACCCTCAGTAATCTTTGTAACATCTTGCACCCACTTCAAATCCTTACTAAAAATGCACCTAAAAACATGCAGATTATGCCACTGCAACTTCCCCTCTAATAACACCCACTCCTCCCACCATTCCCTCTCTCAGCACCCCACTAACTACCGTGAATATACCTAGCACCCTATCTATTTGCCATAAAATAAAAAAGTTCTTAATGAAACAATTGACAATGTCTGTTATGTACCTCACAAACAGAAATGTTTCTGCTGTCTACTGATGAATATGGTCCTACATCTGTAACCTTGTACAATATCTGTAGTCTATGTTTAAACCTGTATGCTTTTTCTACAGCTGTTTTACTTTTGTCTTAATCTAGTATTATGTGCTAAGCTGTAACTAAAGCTATAATTTGTAAATGATATATTTCTCAAAATGTACAATTGTCTGTAACATTTGAATGTGGAGCTTTTCTCACCGGGCCTCCGCTGAAAACGGACCTGGGTCTAGTCAGACTCTCCCGGTCAACAAATGCAAATAAATAAATAAATAAATAAATAAAATCACTTGGTGAGCATGAAGCATCCTTCTTGTTTTCCTGTCCACCTATCCAACACATTTTGGGACCAGTCAATCACACCAAAACTGTAAGTTAGGGCAGGAAAAGCAAACTGGTTTATAGCTTGGATTTTGTTCCTAGATGTCAATGTTGTTTTCAGGATTAATTTTAGTCTTCTAAACTACTCCTTACTAAATTGTATTCCCATTTGTTCATGTTTTATTGTTGATCCTTCATCAATTCCCAAATATTTATACACTCTCTCTTGCACAAGTTCTTTTATATCACATTCGTGTCCCAAACTGATGTTTTCTTGGTGCTGCAGTTTTCCTGCTTTAAAGGTTGCTTTTGCACATTTATCAAGAGCAAATTACATTCTTATATAATCTGAAAAAGTTTTGACAACTTGCAGTTGTACTTTCGGTTCCTCATCTGATGAGCTATACAGTTTAAATCATTGACAAAGAGAAGATGAGAAGTCTTTATACTTTGTTTTCTAGGAGCCAAATTCTAGTCATGGCCTAAGCTGTTAAGTAAACAACTTAATGGGTTAAGGGCAAGGCAGAATAGCCGTGGTGACAAAGCATCACTCTGGAATATCCCCCTTTGAATTTTTATCCCTGGGATAATAATTTGTCCTTTATCATGGCTTAATTGCAAAGTGGTCTGACACTGTTTCAAGGTTACTGCAATGTATTCGATCAATGTAGGGTGTATCTTATACATTTTTAAGCATTATTTTTTTCATGAATGTGGGATACCATCAAATGCTTTTTTGTAGTCAATCCATGCTATTCTTAGATTCTTCCCCTTTTTACAGTTCTCCACTATGACTGTCGGCATCAGTTCCAGTGTATAGTTTATGCATCGTCGGAAGGCAAGTTAAATCTTACTCTCCTTTGCTTGCTGACTTATCATCTCTCCATTTAGACCCCCATTATTGCCCCCTTTGGCAAAGGTGATGTCCCTGCAGATTACCATATTAATAACAACACTCTAAGCTCTAAATCAGTGGTGAGAGATTTAGCCACACAGGTTGACAGCAACCTTACTTTTGAACACCATGTCTCCACAGTAGAAAGGAAGACCTTCTACATTGCTCACCTCATAACCAAGGGCATAGCTTGCAGAAAAAAAAGAGGTTATAACTCCCCTGTACTCTTCCTCATCGGGCCTATAAGAGAGTACAATGCTCCTTTTGGTAAAACCAGCACCTGCAGCAACTGGAGAGACCTCAAAGGTTCCTTGTAAAGAAAATTCAGGGCCTTCAGCACATGTCTTATGTGGACAGACTGAAATCACTGTCACTAAACTCTGTATCATATAGACTACTCAGAGGCGACCTGTGCCTTGCATACAGGGCAACCACTGACCCTGCCTTAAAGGAAATGTTGCATATTTGTAAGTGAAATGGTACATGATTCATCTGCTCTAGGGATCTTAACCTAGCATGTGACATCAACAGGACTTGTCGGAGAGACAGATATGTCTCCTAGAGGTTGCCATTGCCTCTCCTCTGGAATAAACTTCCAATACATGTTAAACAGAGCTCCTCATTAACCCTTTTTAAGTGCAACTTTGATGACTGGTTGGGAAACCACAAATTCACCCCAGGAGTTTCACCTGTGTCCCTCTTGGATAGGGGCAATTGGGGCTAATTTATATCTGCTTATAACATAGGCCATATCTGTAGACCCTTAAGGGAACAAGGGTTGAACTTGGCTAGGCTTGTAAGTGCCCTAGGGCCATTAGCTTAGTAACCTCCTATAAACCTATTAACCTATGTAGGATAATCTATACTGTGAAGAACTTCAGGAAAACATTAACAACAACAAAAATGTGAATTGTTGTTTGTTAGTGTCAGAGTACAAAAATATACCATTATGTGGACTAGGACTGTTGCCAGGGCAATTCTTAACGAACAGAAAATGTAGGAGTAAACCACCTACAATTACATCATAGTTAATACCAGGTGAAAGAGATAATGTAATGTAGCTGATGGAAAGGAATTAAAGTAAACAGATGTACTGTTAAGATAGAAATAAAAACCTTTCTCAAGTTTAAAGAAAGAAGATAGAGGAGTGGAGGAGTGAGAAAGTATAAGCACTGAAAAAGTGCATGATGGTCAGACAGAAACACTGTATTTGGGAATGTACCTAAGTGAAGGTCTTACTGTGTGGAAGGGCCTGGTTTACAGGTATATAGAAGGAATCTTTGACACTTATACAGGACTGGTGGAACTTAATTACTTACTTATTTGTCTTTGTTGACTGAGAAAGTCCAACTTGGCAGAACACATTTTCATTGGAGGCCTAGGGAGAAAAGCTCCATCACAGTGAATTTCCTATAGTCCTCAGAAAAAAAAAACATTACATTTCTCGGAAAAATTATAAGACAGATATATATACAGTACAGTATTTACATCAATATGTATAAGTATATGCAGTTATATCTACTCTGCATAGTTAAGAAACTGAACAGTGGAGTTAAAAGAGTGCAATACCCTTTCAGGGACTGATATGTCCAGAAACTGCCAGTGATTCAACTGCTAGAGAAACATCTGGAATTCTGGCAAAAATGAGAAGTTGCATTTTATTGAGAAATTAAGAGAATTCTTAAGAGCAATTGGGTAGTTTTATAACAAAATCCAGGACTGTTACTGAAACACTAGATGAAGTTGGGAGGATATCCGAATCATTTATAGCTGAAAAGCTGCATAAAAATATGTACATTTCTAGGTTTAGAAAACCAGTAGGTAGACCTAAAAATCTAGCAAACGTAAATGTCTATATAAAGCTGAAGATCTTTCTAGAGATAAAGAGACTTAAAGATGAAGTTTAAATTTAAGTGGGTAGGGTAAACAAGTAAAATACCTACACACGATAATCGCAACATTTGGGATACTGCTACACGGTGCTTATCTTGTAATCAGAAACAAATTAGCAAATAGGAAATGTATGATATTCAGTGTCTGAGTGCATCGGGGGGATTATACGGTTTAAAGAAGTAGGATGTTAGGTCTTCCACAGTGGTGCAGCGGTAGCATTGTTGCCTCACAGCAAGAGGTTCTCCTGTTTGATTCTCGGCCTGGCTTGGGAGTGCCTTCTGTGTGGAGTCTGCATGTCCTCCCCGCGGTCGAGTGGGCGTTCAAAAGACATGCGTAGAATGGGTGTGCCTTCCTTGAAGGTTGTGCATCAGGACTGGCAACTTGACACCATAAAAACCAACTGCCAATCATTCGCGGACCGGAGTTCCGTTGTGGCAACCCCTAACCGGGAAAAGCCGAAAGACAAACAACAACAACAAAGTAGGATGTTAATGATAAGATCTTTCATTCTTTTAACTAGTGTTTTCAGTTCAAATATTGTACCATTTTATTTTTTTATCTTTATGAGAGAAATTGTATCCAGGCTGTTTCGATGCTGCTGTGACCCCATCAGAGTACAATACTCCAGGTGACGTATGATTAGCAACTGATACAGTGATAGCATAACTGGCCACCTTGTAAATTGTACCTCTCATATAGACTGTAACATCTGGACTGGCCTGTTCATTACATGTTAAACTGTATAACTCACCACATCTGCCATTATAGTGACTTTCACAGGCTCAAGGAAACGATCATTTTCTACTTTTCCACAAACTTACGACATTTTATAAACAGACAAAAGGCACGATATAAACACACTAAACTGAATAAACGAAAACCAGGACTAGTTGCTTCAGGCACAACAAACAGACACTTTATTACGTTAGCGCTTTCGGGAAATTCAATGACTTCCCTTCCTCAGACAAAAGCATATGCTTGCAAGCTTCAATAAATAGCAAGCCTTAATGCATAAATTAAACAATCAAGTAATTAACTACAATCAAATCATTCTTTAAAGGTAAATCAGTTAAAAAAACAAACGTAAGCTTAAGAATTAAATACTACCCATAAAGCAGAACTTTAAAAAGGCACAGGCTATAATAAAATTAAATTAAAAAGTGCCAAGAACACCAACACTTACAAGATTGCTACATAGCAGAAAACAAATAGATCAACATAGAAAAGATAAAATTTAATTTAATCTAAACCTTTTAAAAAAAGGTGGGCAAAAATAGATTAAATAAAAAACAAACCAAAATATAAACAGAGCCACCAAAGGCGTGTTTTTAATCTACCTTTTCAAGGCTAATCTTTTGAGACAGCATTTAATGGACACGGTCTCATTGAGACCAGGCATTAAATAAGATGCAGTCAAAACCTGCCATCTTAATTCTTCGATTTCAAGATTAATCTGCCAGGGCCCACCTCTATCATCCTTATTAGTTTGGGTGAGAACTGAAAACTTAAAGAAATGGCCAGGGTGATCATTAATGTGCCTAGCTAGGGCATTCGTAAGGTCACGTTTAGTGATTGCATAATAGTGCTCATATATGCGTTGCTTAAGCTTTCGCTCAGTTTTACCAATGTAAAAGGCATTGCAATCCTGACATAGAGCACAGAAAACTACTCCCATTGAGTCACAGGAAAAGTGACCTTGAATTTTAAACTGAACCCCCCTAATATTGACCTGATAGGCTAGGTTCAGGTGTTTACATTGGTGACAACACCCGCATCTTACCATTCCTTTGGGCCTAAAACACTTACTTTTATTGGTGTATTGAAGTAAAGATTTCAAATTCAACCCTCTTTACGACATTTTATGCATCACAAGCAAACTTATACACTTGTTTGGACTACATTATTACTGTCTTATCACTGATAACTGATAACGGTTTTAATCGCTTTGGTGCTCTTCATTTACTCTCTATCCTGGACACTTACTCTGTTACAAGATGTGCTGTAGTTTGCCATTGCAAATGTTTGCACATCCATTCTGTGGAGAAACATATTTACCTGTTTTGCTTATATCTGTGATCTTTCACTTTAATTAGCAATGTTTTGTTAAAAGAGACAGGTGTTACTTTTCTTGCTACTTCGTCACCACAACATTTCTTTACACTCTGCTTATCTGTTGCATGCTTAAATGAATTGTTTGCTTCAAGGTTTCTCAAACAGTTATGTTTGATAGATTTTTCCAGAATTTTCATAGTTTTGTTTTGTTTGCTAAAGGCATGGTGCCACACACACACACACACACACACACACACACACACACACACACACACACACACACACACACACACACACACACACACACACACACACACACACACACACACACACACACACACACACACACACACACACACACACACATATATATATATATATATATATATATATATATATATATATATATATATATACACATATATTCTGAATATGCCTGCAGTAGATCTTGCATATCCCTTGACCCCAAAATGCTACTTAGAAGGGTAAAGCTGTTAGAAAGCAGTATGTCTTTTTATCCCCCCTTCTGGGTCACCTAAAAATAAAAAGGTGCCTGTGACTTATCCCATTGATAATGGAAAATGTGTGTCAGCCAAATTAAACATTCTCTTGGCCTGTTTCTAAAAATGGCTTGTTGCTCATAGCTTTACTAATAGCTTTGTCATTACACTACTGCGCCTGGTATCATGGAGAGTAACTGATGTGGTTTCTTGCGGCTCCAGTGACTAGAGCTTAACTGTATATTTGTTCATTAAATCACTATAGACTTGTCAGTACTACAGGCAGGTTACCTGTTGTGCTGCACTTTTTAAATAAAAATAATGAGCACCTTAGCCTCAGCAGTCACCTCTAAAACTTAAAAGTCACTGACGCGTAACGTCTAAACATATTTTCTACTGCTGGAACTTTGGCAGAGAAATGATCGTAGATAAGGAATGATGTATGTGATTTCAATAAATCATTTCCTATTTTTCTTATAGTGATATGTGGATTTAGAGTTGTGGCTTGGCTTCTCACTGCTTGCACTTTGACCTTCTTGTTTTCCATCTACTGATCTAAATAACTGCCTGATTTATTTACTTGCATTTTATTTACCTGGTTGACCCTAATGGTTTGAACCCATTTTCAGAAGGGACCCAAGGGAGAAAAGCTCACATATAAGACACAAGTGAAGAAAAAGACAGCTGTGTGATTTACAGATTATAGAGGGTAACACGCAACAATTGCATACAGATAAAAACATAAAGTAATGATAATGAATAAAAAAAGAGAGAACAAATAGCTAAAATGTACATGGTTTTAACTCATGACACAGGAGTTAGTGGTGGCTGTCATTTCAGTGACTATTATGCAGGAAATGATAAAATTACTTCAGATTCTAAGTCTTTGAAGCTCTAGAAAGATGGGGATGTCATGCTGGTCCACAATCAGGAAACACTGGAACTCCGAGGTGATGTAATATATTCTTAATGACCAACCAAGAACTTACAGTTGATGAACCTTTTGGGCTAACAGGAGCCATTCATCGCTTAACTCCTATAGATTATGGCATGGCCATGTGTAGAGAAGTATGTGAGAAGTACAGATCTGTGTATCACCAGTGGACATCAGCAGAGTGCTGCAAGAAGCTGGGCAGTGGTGTGACAATTGCTGCTGCCCATAAGGGACAGAGAGGGAATGCTTACAGCATGACAGTAGACAGATATGTGGCTACCAAATGTAGTCAGGGGAAAGGTGCCGATATATAGAGGTCTGCTAATGGCACTCATGCACACAGACACACACATAAACACGCACACACACACACACACACACACACACACACACACACACACACACACACACACACACACCCCACACACATCCATGTTTTTTCACAGGTCTACACATGTGTCCTATTAAATGGCAACAGACAGAAAAGATTACCCTGCAGGAGACATAAGTGTTACAGGCCCTATGCAGTGGTTGCTGAGCTGGGGACGACTGCCTGAGTATATGCAGGGTATGGACCAGGTTAGTAGTAACCTGTACATTTCCAATTGTACACTGATCCATATGTGTCAAGGGGTTATTCAGCAGAACACCTATGCGTATTTGTTATCCAGGTACATTGGGACTGCAGGTGTGACAATCTGCACTCAAAGTGTGTGAGTGTGTGTGTGTGTGTGTGTGTGTGTGTGTGTGTGTGTGTGTGTGTGTGTGTGTGTGTGTGTGTGTGTCTGTGTGTGTGTGTGTGTGTGTGTGTGTGTGTGTGTGTGTGTGTCTGTGTGTGTGTGTGTGTGTGTGTGTGTGTGTGTGTGTGTGTGTGTGTGTGTGTGTGTGTGTGTGTGTGTGTGTGTGTGTGTGTGTGTGTGTGTGTGTGTGTGTGTGTGTGTGTGTGTGTGTGTGTGTGTGTGTGTGTGTGTGTGTGTGTGTGTGTGTGTGTGTGTGTGTGTGTGTGTGTGTGTGTGTGTGTGTGTGTGTGTGTGTGTGTGTGTGTGTGTGTGTGTGTGTGTGTGTGTGTGTGTATACGCGTGTGTGCGAGTGCATGTGTGCATGCCTATCTGCTAAGTGGCCTGTGCCCATATGTGTGCTGTACCACAGGTTAGGGGGAATGAAGCACATGTGCCAGCACTGTGCTTCATCCTTATTTCAGAAAAGTCTCTGACTTGGTCTCCTACTGAAGGTTTCGTATAAAGCTGTCAGTAGGAGCAGGTAACAAACTTTGTAAGTGGGTGATGTGATTTAGTTAAGATAGGAAGAGATTTCAGGGGGATAAAAAGGATCATCTGATGTCCTTCAGGGTAAGTCTTGTGGGATTTGTGTCGATTCCTCAACCACAATATTTTTGACTGTCACTAATGCAAATCTAAATCATAAAAGTTTCAGACATCCAGACAGGTTTCCTTTTGCACTGGTAAGCCCCTCTGCACCCCCATGTGGAATGAGAATTCTCACACATCCAGCTCTATATTCTAGCTACACAGTTACACAGAAACCTTAATGATCAATAAAAGTGTTTTCTAGTGATGTGGATTCCCACTAATGACTATAAGAAAGGATGTCATCACTGAATTAACAGGCTTCCATCTTAGGTCTAGCCCTGTTTTACCTGTTCACTTCTTATTTGAAGTAGGATATAGGAAAAAAGACGGATTACGTTTTTTTTTTTTTTTTTTGCAGCTGATGCAGATGAAACCAAACTAATGGATATTATCTGCTGAGGAGGCTTGAATTTTCTAGTAATGGAAAATAAAAGATTAGGTGCATAGTTTGAGAGATAACAGCTCTACTTTAGTTCTTCCAAGTCCATGGAGAAGAACCTGGTAAATATAAATCCAAGAGTGAAATATGTGCCTGGGAGAGGGTCAACCTAAAGAAGCCAGACCAGGGAAAGGACTCAAAGGATATTATTATAAAACACATGGATCATTAAGCTGAATATGAGTGGGGTTCCAAAAAAACAAACCAAATGTTAGGAACAGGTTTTAGGGATATGAGACAAGTATTAATGGCCCTATACACTGCCTGTAGTTCTTGGAGTCTTATAGAGAAAAGGAAGGCACATTGATTGACAGGGTATAGAAAAAGCCAACACAGATGGTGATGAGGACAGGAGGCAATGCCATATAAAGATAAGCTTAGAGAATATGAAGAATTTTCACCAAAAAATGACAGATGAGACATGATACTGATGTAGAAGGCAACAACAAGTAAGTCTAACTGAATTTGGCTGGTTAATGAGTCCCATGGTTGGCGGGGGAACTGACTACTAGAATAAGGGAATCAAGTTCAGCCTGGGCATTAGAAAGCACTTATTCACCGAAAGGGTGGCTAAAACATGGAATGTGATATCCAAGTGGGTAGCAGAGGCTGCCAGTATTGGAATAGTTGAAAGAGGACACAATAGATTCATTGGTGTGTACAAGGCTAACGACCACAAGGACCTTTTCAGGTCTAGCCATGCATCCCAAATCTCTGACCAGTTCAGTACTCTTGATAAGTGTAAGCATGGGTCTGGGAGATGAACCATTTACAGGTTATCTGTGTCCATTAGAGACATAGGTGCCAAACTAGGGATGAATTTCCTGTTCCCCATCCAGTTGTCCAAGTTACACTTGAACTAGGTTAG
Organism: Protopterus annectens; assembly: GCF_019279795.1. NCBI lineage: Eukaryota > Metazoa > Chordata > Ceratodontiformes > Protopteridae > Protopterus > Protopterus annectens. The sequence continues at coordinate 69,675,865 of NC_056745.1, forward strand.
GGAGGAACTCTGCTTCATATGGATGGGGAGTCTGTTCCAGAGAAGGGGAAGTCTCTTTGATACATACCTGTCTCTCCAGTATGTCCTATTTATATCACAGGCAAGGTTTAAGTGTTTAGAATGGGTAATTCTGGTACTGTTTTTTTTTTTTTTTTTTTTTTTGCGGATATACAGGAGGTCCATCAAGGTGGGGGTCTGAAAATGCTTTGTATGTCAGGTATAATTCTCCCCTCAACAGCCTGTAGGAGACATACAGGGGTAGGGCCTTGAGGCAGTTTGCATAGGACTTTTTACTTATGCCTTGTATTCTTTTAGTGAGGAACCTCTGTGGACATTCCAATTGTTGTATATGCCTGGTATACCAAAGAGGGCATTGTACTCAGTGACAGGTCTGATGAATGCTGAATACAGTGGAACTATGACTTCCTTGGACCCAGATGCCATACCATTGTTTATAAGTTGCACAACATATAATGATTTCCTCACTATTGTAGAGACATGATGGTCAAAGGCTAGATTTATATCTATATGTGTGTCATCAAGTCCCTGACCGCTGTGTTGACTCAGAGGGGTATATTGTAAATATGATAGTTAGCAGGGGTGGATGACTTCTGTTATGCAAAGGATACTGTTATGCACTTCTTGGCATTTCATTTTAATCCATGGCTCTGACACAACTTATTTGTCTGTGTCAGCACTTCCTGGAGAACAGTAGTGTCAGTGGGGGAATCTATGACTGCTCCTAATTTGTAATTGTCTGCAAATTTGGTCAGCCATAGGATCTTGATATTGGCCTTAACTTCAGAGAAGTAAATGCCAAAAAGAAGTAGTCCCAGGACTGATCCCTGAAGAACTCTGCTTATGAGTGACTGACTTCTTTGTAGAGTTGGACTCCCCAATTCTAACCTCCTGAGTCGTGTGTGTGTGAGCTACCTAGATATCCACCAGGTGACATAACAGTTTATACCTAACCCCTTGAGTTTGTCAACAATACCCAAATGGGGTATTGTGTCAAATGCCTTGGCCAGGTCAAGGTAGTCAGTGTGAACCATTTTGCCCTCATCCATTGCTTTGATGACCTTCACATAGAAGTCCACCAGGCTGAGTAGGCATGACCTGCTCTTGATGAAACCAAACTAGGTTGGTTCCAGTGTCTGGTGGTTCCTATGTCACTATTGATCATTTCCATGGTAATTCTTTCCATGGTTTTGCATATGAGATTAGTGAGACTTATGGGTCTGTAGTTTCCAGGGTCTGCAGATGGCCCACCTTTGTGCAGAAGGATGACTGCTGCTGTTCTCCATTCCATACCTACACTGGGAAGAGGGAAAGGGGAGAGATGTGACTGCTGCCCGGGCCTAAATGTAACAATCAAGCAGATCAGGTCTTCTTCTGCTGGCATCTATTATATTACATTATATTATATTATTTTATATTATATTATATTATATTATATTATATCATATTATATGGTATTATATCGTAGTACATTGTATTATGTTATATTATATTATATTATATTATATTATATTATATTATATTATATTATATTACATTAATGCATGGTGACCCAACAATAACAGTTTCACTTCTAGAATGTCAGCCAGAAAAGATTACCACGCAGGAGACATAAGTGTTACAGGCCCTATGCAGTGGTTGCTGAGCTGGGGACGACTGCCTGAGTATATGCAGGGTATGGACCAGGTTAGTAGTAACCTGTACATTTCCAATTGTACACTGATCCATATGTGTCAAGGGGTTATTCAGCAGAACACCTATGCGTATTTGTTATCCAGGTACATTGGGACTGCAGCTGTGACAATCTGCACTCAAAGTGTGTGTGTGTGTGTGTGTGTGTGTGTGTGTGTGTGTGTGTGTGTGTGTGTGTGTGTGTGTGTGTGTGTGTGTGTGTGTGTGTGTGAAGAAGAAAAAAAAAAGATACTCGTGTGGACTAGTACCTTTGTATAACATTCTAACTGAAGAGAGCATTACAGTCTATTGCGGAAGTATCCAAGGCGATTATATCACACTGAGCCGGATTTTGGAAGATATTACCTTGTAAAGTATAGTAGAAAAGGGACAACCGTTGGATGCCCTTTCTGGAAGGTGCCGAGTCTTGATCTGGCCTAAAAGAGGCTCTGAAGTCTGGGTCAATTGGAAATCACATCCACAGGGGAATCTCCATATGTTGTCTGGCAAACTTGAATCATTTAAATGGTTACTGATATTAGTCCCAACAAATGGAAGATCACAGCAGCTGGGGACCACTTTGTGTTCACTAGAAGACAGAGTAACATACATCTGTCCTGAAATGTGAAGAAAGGATTATAGGACTGACAGGTTCTGGCATTTAGTATGTATCCTATGGCCACTAAGAACTGTTCTGGAAATGCGTAAGATTTTATCTAATCAATTCTGGCTTGGACCATACCTTCTCATTGTCTGGTTTCCAGGTATTGGTTGTCCATGAAAGGAAAGATCCTGATCTGGTTAGTTCAAAATGCTGCTGATTTCACTGCTCTACATTTTACAAATACATTGGTAGTGCCCTGAAAAGGCACCCATCTGCTGTTTGTTGGTGTCAAGGTCCATCAAGTCTTCCCCAGTAAGCCTATTGCTCTTGGCCAAGAGATGCCTGTTGGAAACATCCTATAGTGAGCACTATAGGCTCCAGTTAAATACACTTACTACAGACTCCTTTGATATTGTGTTAAATTCCACTGTGGTAGAGGGAGGGTACAGCCATGAAAGAAAATGTCTGCCCCCTTTCTTCATGATTTGAAATGATCATTAAATTCAGTGGTCCTGAAATGGTGCATGTAGTAAGGTCACCTTTGCATCCTCTTTGATTGGGTGAAGCTAAGTCTGGAGTTTTGATGCATATGTATGATTGATCCTGCCACTCAGTCATGTCACCTGCATTGTAAGTAACAGACCATGACAGTGACTATTTTATCCATTGTACTTGCCTGTATTTTGAGAAGGATCTTTTCTTCATCATCTCATAGCTTGTTTATTGTCTTCTTGGTCTTTTATCAGGGAATATGTTCATAATATAACATCTAGATTAAATAGGTTAAAGATTGCAAAAACAGTGTTGAAGATATGCAAACTTACTTATGTAGCTTGTCCAGGTCTATATTAAATCCTCGAAGAGGCGTTCCATCAAATGCCTCTTCATCGACACGTAATCAGCGAAGTCACTAAACCACAAACATTCACAACAGTGATTTCTTTCCCTGGGAAAGAAATCACCTGCTCTCAAAACACAAACACAAACACACCACTTCGAACATAACAAAGTGTGAGGCTTCACCCCTCCCACACCCTTTTTCCTTTTACTAGTAAGCATGGTTAGACTTTAAAAGGCCCCGTTCAGTCAATTGCCTAGTATTCTATTATGATACTATGATTTGCATACTGTTTATGTGATTTGCTCATACAATTTGACTTAAATTACTAAGTGTTTAATTTGTTTGAATTCTGTGGTCATTAATTTCGATTTTTCTTTTCTTTTCAAATTCTTTAATTGTTTTTAGCTGAAATTGATTCCCTAAATAGGTATAACAGTAATGATTTGGTAAAGCACTTGCACAGGGTACTAAATGCTGTGTCTATATGAAGGTAACACCTGATAACATTGGTGACCTGTGTTCTTTTTTTTTTTTACTCAAATGATTTTTATTTTGATGAAATAACACAATAATTTAATACGTTCATTACATTCAATAACTATTTACAGTACTTACATTCAGCCTGACAAAAAGGATTCAGATAAAAACATTTGTAATTAAATAATAAGTTAATATATAAACTATGATAGTTAGAAAGAGTTTGTTTCCATCTGTAGGGTATCAATCAAATTCAAAACTTTCCTCCACTGACTATTAACCAGTGGCTTAGGAAAAGTTCTTAACTCCTTAGTTCTTTTCTCCATTAGTATGCATTTCTTCAGTGATGACAGGAATTCCTCCATTGTGGGTGCTACATTAGATTTCCATCTTCTTAGTTATACATTTTCTGGCTATTGCTAACATTGTCCACAACAAATACAGATCATCTTTCTTCATATTATTATTATTATTATTAACAACATTCAATAAAATTAAAGACATTGTCAAAACAAATATATCAGTATAGATAGCTTGAAGAAATTTGTTGATCTCATTCCAGTATGATTTAATATTAGGACAATCATAAAAAATATGAGACCAGTCAGCATTAGTGGACAGATGACATCTCCAACATAACTTGTTGTTTGAAGGGTTCATTTCTGAGAGCTCCTCAGGTGTCAAAAAGGATCTGTGTAGAAATTTCCAATGAAAAATCCTCCAGAATTGTGAATAAGAAGTTAGTTTAACTGAAAATAAAATGTTTGTTTTATCTTCCATTGATAATGATACTTGAAACCCTTTAGTTAGGTATTGGCAGTAAGAATCTTTAGGAGCTGTCTTATAGACAATTAAAGTGTTATACAGATATGACAATTCATTCTTAACACTGATATTATTATATAAAATTCCAAAATTCCAGTTTATAATTTTTGGTACGGTTTTAAAGGATGAGTTATGTATTGTTCTACACAGATCCTTAGTGTATGCTATGACACTCTGAAGGACCAACCGGTCATTAGGGGATAGGGATAGGTTGACAGTATACTTTGTATGCTCAAAGCTTGTTGGTTTTCAATACATTGCAACCAAAAAAATAGGTTACTATTTTCCCATAAACCAAAAATCTCTCTATGTGTTTTATCAGGGAAATCCCTTGTAATAGTAAATGGTATTAAAAATCTATGCCACAGTTTTATATCTTAATTTGTGTTAATGAATTTTCTAAACACATCAAAAATATTGTTTATTAGTGTTAGTTTAGTTAATTTTGTTGTACTATACTGTAAATTTCAACTTATATAGTACCATATCTTATCTTTGTCAGTTACCAAAGCATTCTTTGATAAACAATTTTCATTCATTAGTATAATGGAGTGTAACTATTTCCAATTGGAAGAGTATCTAGGATTTATCCAATTCACCACTATTTTAATTATAGATGCCTTTATATAAGTTTCAATCTCTGGGAATTTTAACCTCCCCTTGTTCCCATTTTCTGATATGATGAGAATATGCCGCTCTATTTCTTTTGGGGTACCATAGGAATTACATCAGAGCTGAAGTGATTTCTTTAAGGATTTTCTTTCCTGGTGGAAGTATAATGGCTTGTGCTATATATATTTTAGCTAACAAAAGCATTTTTATCAGTTGTAACCTATCATCAAATGTTATAAACAAATTATCCTATTTGCTTATTAATGTCTTGATTAAGTCTATGGCTTTAGCACAGTTAAGCTGTATGGTTTCCTGCATATTCTTATCTAGGACTATTCCTAAATAGTCTAAAGTTGAAACTTGCTTTCCAATAATATGATTAACTGGAACCTGTATGTTCTTTTTTTTTATTATTTAATAATAAATATTTTGATTTAGATTTGTTGAAGGAGAGTCCTGAGATTTTCTGAAAATTTGTTGTTACTGTATCCACTTCACCTAACACTTCTTTAGAGTTGGGTAAGGTAAGTAAGGCATCATCAACAAACATCATTATATATATATATATATATATATATATATATATATATATATATATATATATATATATATATATATTGGTCATATGTATATATACCTCTTATCTTTGGGTTATTATGTATTAAAATGGCAAGTATTTCTATGGCCAGAGCAAATAGAATATGGGACATGGGACATCATTGTCTAGTACCTCTAGTGATTTAAGTTGCTTTGGAAGTAAAGGGACCTAATTTGACATGCTAGATTATTTTCATAGATTTTCTTTATCATTGTTATAAAAGGGGGAATCAAAGAACTGTAAGACTTTAAATAAATAACCCCAATTTAAGGAGTCAAAGGCCTTTTGAATATCTAGACTTATTATCAGTGCTTCATGGTTTCCTCTAGTGAGGTAATCTATCAGTGTTAATACTCTTTTAATATTATCCTGTGTATGCCTGCTATGTATGAAACCAGTTTGGTCTTCATTAATTATTTTAGATATGGGTATTTTCAATCCATTGACCATAATTGACATAAATAGTTTATAATCATTATTCAACAAAGAGATTGGTCTATATGAGTTGCAAATATTAGGGTCCTTATTCTCTTTTAATATAGGGAAAATTAGAGAATATCTCCAAGAAGGAAGAATATTTGCTAATGTTTGAACTTCAAAAAAGATTTTACGTAGGAGAGAGATTATAGAAGACGGGAACAATCTATAAATTTCGATAATTAAGCCATCTATTCCAGGTTCTTTATTAGACTTACTTCCTTTAATCCTATCTATAATTTCCTTTTAAGACATAGTCTTTTGCAGATCTAACTTAAGTTCCTCAGGAATTCCTGTTATGTTGGGAACTATATTCTCTAACTTCTCACATTCATTTGTACTTATTTTAGCTTTATGATGCTCTGCATAATGATAATTAAAAGCCTCCAGAATGTCCCCTATGTCCGAGACTTTTTTTCTTTTTCTCTTCATGAAAGATACTATCAATGTTATTAATTTTTGATTGTATTTTAACTTTCATAGATATGCTATGAAGATGTCTAGGAGAGGTAGCATAAGAATTTAATTTCAGTTTTTCCATAGCTAAATTAGTCTTATGGGATAATATTTCATTGTATTTCTTATTTGCTTCTTCTATTTTCTTCTTATTATCTGAAGCAATTAAGTTCTTATTATATTTAAGAGATAATATTTGATTTTGGAGTTGCTGTAACTCTGAGTCCCATTCTTTAATTTTATTTTTATACTAGCTAATGGTTTTACCATGTAGATAGGCCTTAAGAGAATCCCAAACCATAATTGCATTTGCTTTAGGTTTATAATTAATCTCTAAGAAAAGCTGAAGTTCAAAAGTTATCCAAGATTTAAAGTCTTTATTTTTTGTGGTATATGAAGGAATCCTTGAAGTAATAACTAACTGATTGAATTCCAAGTGTATTGTTAACAACAGAGAATTATGCTTAAAAACTTCAGCTTTGGCCGGCTAAGATCTAGCTGTATTCAACTGGACGTATAAGAGAATTTAAGTACCTTTATCTGCACTTTTTTTCAAATAATACAGTATTTAAATTGATTTAACTGTGTTGCATGATTATTAACTGAACTGGAAGTTTTGACTCTGTTATTCAGTTAGTGCTGGCTTGAATTTTATTATTTGTTAGTAATTGCAGGTGTGGGGTAGCCATATTCTTTGATTTCCTGTCCTTGCCTATTTAAGTGGTACAGTTTGAAATATTTTCTGCTTAAAACCTCAGCTTTGGCCGGCTAAGATCTAGCTGTATTCAACTGGACGTATAAGAGAATTTAAGTACCTTTATCTGCACTTTTTTCAAATAATACAGTATTTAAATTGATTTAACTGTGTTGCATGATTATTAACTGAACTGGAAGTTTTGACTCTGTTATTCAGTTAGTGCTGGCTTGAATTTTATTATTTGTTAGTAATTGCAGGTGTGGGGGTAGCCACATTCTTTGATTTCCTGTCCTTGCCTATTTAAGTGGTACAGTTTGAAATATTTTCTGCTTAAAAACCTCAGCTTTGGCCGGCTAAGATCTAGCTGTATTCAACTGGACATATAAGAGAATTTAAGTACCTTTATCTGCACTTTTTTCAAATAATACAGTATTTAAATTGATTTAACTGTGTTGCATGATTATTAACTGAACTGGAAGTTTTGACTCTGTTCTTCAGTTAGTGGTGGCTTGAATTTTATTATTTGTTAGTAATTGCAGGTGTGGGGGTAGCCACATCCTTTGATTTCCTGTCCTTGCCTATTTAAGTGGTACAGTTTGAAATATTTTCTGCTTAAAACCTCAGCTTTGGCCAGCTAAGATCTAGCTCTATTCAACTGGACATATAACAGAATTTAAGTACCTTTATCTGCACTTTTTTCAAATAATACAGTATTTAAATTGATTTAACTGTGTTGCATGATTATTAACTGAACTGGAAGTTTTGACTCTGTTTTTCAGTTAGTGCTGGCTTGAATTTTATTATTTGTTAGGAATTGCAGGTGTGGGGGTAGCCACATCCTTTGATTTCCTGTCCTTGCCTATTTAAGTGGTACAGTTTGAAATATTTTCTGCTTAAAAACCTCAGCTTTGGCCGGCTAAGATCTAACTGTATTCAACTGGGTGTATAAGAGAATCTAAGTACCTTTAGCTCACTTTTTTTCAAATAATACAGTATTTAAATTGTTTTAACTGTGTTGCATGATTATTAACTGAACTGGAAGTTTTGACTCTGTTCTTCAGTTAGTGCTGGCTTGAATTTTATTATTTGTTAGTAATTGCAGGTGTGGGGGTAGGCACATCCTTTGATTTCCTGTCCTTGCCTATTTAAGTGGTACAGTTCGAAATATTTTCTGCTTAAAAACCTCAGCTTCGGCCGGCAAAGATCTAGCTGTATTCAACTGAACGTATAAGAGAATTTAAATACCTTTATCTGCACTTTTTTAAATAATAAAGTATTTAAATGTATTTAACTGTATTGCATGATTATTAACTGAACTGGAAGTTTTGACTCTGTTCTTCAGTTAGTGCTGGCTTGAATTTTATTATTTGTTAGTAATTGCAGGTGTGGGGGTAGCCACATTCTTTGATTTCCTGTCCTTGCCTATTTAAGTGGTACAGTTTGAAATATTTTCTGCTTAAAAACCTCAGCTTTGGCCGGCTAAGATCTAGCTGTATTCAACTGGACATATAAGAGAATTTAAGTACCTTTATCTGCACTTTTTCCAAATAATACAGTATTTAAATTGATTTAACTATGTTGCATGATTATTAACTGAACTGGAAGTTTTGACTCTGTTCTTCAGTTAGTGCTGGCTTGAATTTTATTATTTGTTAGTAATTGCAGGTGTGGGGTAGCCACATTCTTTGATTTCCTGTCCTTGCCTATTTAAGTTGTACAGGTTGAAATATTTTCTGCTTAAAACCTCAGCTTTGGCCGGATAAGATCTAGCTGTATTCAACTGGATGTATAAGAGAATTTAAGTACCTTTATCTGCACTTTTTTTCAAATAATACAGTATTTAAATTGTTTTAACTGTGTTGCATGATTATTAACTGAACTGGAAGTTTTGACTCTGTTCTTCAGTTAGTGCTGGCTTGAATTGTATTATTTGTTAGTAATTGCAGGTGTGGGGGAAGCCACATCCTTTTATTTCCTGTCCTTGCCTTTTTAAGTTTTACAGTTTGAAATATTTTCTGTTTAAAAACCTCTGCTTTGTCCGGCTAAGATCTAGGTGTATTCAACTGGACGTATAAGAGAATTTAAGTACCTTTATCTGCACTTTTTTCAAATAATACAGTATTTAAATTGATTTAACTGTGTTGCATGATTATTAACTGAACTGGAAGTTTTGACTCTGTTCTTCAGTTAGTGCTGGCTTGAATTTTATTATTTGTTAGTAATTGCAGGTGTGGGGTAGCCACATCCTTTGATTTCCTGTCCTTGCCTATTTAAGTGGTACAGTTTGAAATATTTTCTGCTTAAAAACCTCAGCTTTGGCCGGCTATGATCTAGCTGTATTCAACTGAACGTATAAGAGAATTTAAGTACCTTTATCTGCACTTTTTTTCAAATAATACAGTATTTAAATTGATTTAACTGTGTTGCATGATTATTAACTGAACTGGAAGTGTTGACTCTGTTCTTCAGTTAGTGCTGGCTTGAATTTTATTATTTGTTAGTAACTGCAGGTGTGGGGGTAGCCACATTGTTTGATTTCCTGTTCTTGCCTATTTAATTGGTACAGTTTGAAATATTTTGTGCTTAAAAACCTCAGCTTTGGCAGGTTAAGATCTAGGTGTATTCAACTGAACGTATGAGAGAATTTAAGTACCTTTATATGCACTTTTTTCAAATAATACAGTATTTAAATTGATTTAACTGTGTTGCATGATTATTAACTGAAGTGGAAGTTTTGACTATGTTCTTCAGTTAGTGCTGGCTTGAATTTTATTATTTGTTAGTAATTGCAGGTGTGGGGCTAGCCACATTCTTTGATTTCCTGTCCTTGCCTATTTAAGTGGTACAGTTTGAAATATTTTCTGCTTAAAATCCTCAGCTTTGGCCGGCTAAGATCTAGCTGTATTCAACTGGATGTATAAGAGAATTTAAGTACCTTTATCAGCCCTTTTTTTCAAATAATACAGTATTTAAATTGATTTAACTGTGTTGCATGATTATTAACTGAACTGGAAGTTTTGACTCTGTTCTTCAGTTAGTGCTGGCTTGAATTTTATTATTTGTTAGTAATTGCAGGTGTGAGGGTAGCCACATCCTTTGATTTCCTGTCCTTGCCTATTTAAGTGGTACAGTTTGAAATATTTTCTGCTTAAAAACCTCAGCTTTGGCCGACTAAGATCTAGCTGTATTCAACTGGACGTATAAGAGAATTTAAGTACCTTTATCTGCACTTTTTTTCAAATAATACAGTATTTAAATTGATTTAACTGTGTTGCATGATTATTAACTGAACTGGAAGTTTTGACTCTGTTCTTCAGTTAGTTTTCCCACCCACCCTCACTGTATCTGTTTTGGTGTTTTGGTGTTAATCTTAGTGGCTTTGAAACTGCCCGCTCTCTTGTAAATTTGTGTTTGGATACTCCTTCTGGGCCCATCTCATTTGTTCACTTAACTGAGTGCAATGAGATCATATTCTGATTTTAGGCACTCCTACTGTGTACAAAGAGAGCTTCTGGGAAAGAAAACAAAAAAAAAATTAAGCTTGTTTCCTGCCTTTCCTGTTAATTGGTCTAGACTGTTTGTAGGCTTCTGAGCCCCCAAGCCCTTCTGTGTTGGAAGGAAGCCGTCTAGCTTAGTTTTGTTTCTTATAACTAGCCAGTTTTCTAGTTTCAGCACTCATATCTGTTTCTTTGAACTCATCACTTGTTCAGAACTCATTGTAAGCACTACATAAGCTGCAAATTACTACAGCACTCAACTTTCCTCACTTGTCTAGTGGAAAGCAGTGTTTAGTACTTAATAAATAAGCACTTATCCAGGCATGTCTAAGGGTCAGCTCCCAGTGATTTCTCCTGTCTACCTGATGAATCTGGGCATCTTGGGGCAATGCAGCAATTGCCTCATGTACAAAGACAACCCTCTCCTCCTACCACCCAATGCTACAACCTGTGAGAGATGCACTTATATAGCCAAACTGGAAGCAAAGCTCTCTTCACCCAAGACTGGACTAGACAGTCAAGAGGAGAAGGTAAACACTTGCAGCACACCACACTCATCACATAGTCCCTCAAAACCTACACCACCAAAACACACATATAGAAACACAAAACACACACCTATATTCACGGAGGCTCTCAATAAAAACCTGCCCAAGCATCAGGGACATCCAAAGCATAAACGCAAGCAAACTCCACCCCTCAACACAACCCAAATGACACATAGCCCACAAACTCAGTGTGCCACTCAACCACAGCCCATAAGGCATAACAACGTACCCAACACTCTAGTCATAGGTGACTCTATAGTCAGGCACACTGATGTTCCACTCACTAGACTAAACAAGGAGAAAGTTACTGTCAGCTGACTGTCAGGTGCCAGGATCCGCCACATAATGCATGCACTCAGGTCACTCCACTATAAGTACAAATATGACACTGTCATTGTCCATGTTGGTGTGAATGACCTGAGACGTACCTCCTTGGACTACATGAAAAGAGACATGGAGGAGCTCTCCGATCTTATATCCCAGGCAGGTATGACCCCAACCCTGAGTAGCATCCTGCCATCACCCAGAATGATACCACAGTACAAGGACAAAATGATTGACTTCAACAATTGGCTAAGCTTCTGGTGTCATTCTAAGGGGATCCAGTATTTGTCTGCCTGGGACGACATGATCGACAGTCCACGATGCTTTGCCAGAGATGGCCTGCACCTGTCACCCTTAGGATTCAAGATACTGGCTAAGGCTCTTGCCACCCCTATAGTGCCTTTTTTAGGCAAGGTTCAAATGACAAATTCACCACCGTAACCGGTACAAGCAAGCAAAATCTGAGGGTAATGCTACTCAATGCTAGAAGTCTAAACCTCAAAATGCACTCACTGGAGGCACTCCTTAAAATGGAGAACATTGACATCTGTGCAGTGACAGAGACCTGGTTCAAAGCTCCAGAGAGCACCCCTGCATTACCAGGCTTCAATTCATACCACACCTTTCGGCCACCTAACCCAGAAAGAAGCACTAAAGGAGGAGGCGTGTCCATATTCATTAAGGATATCCACACCTCCGGGCTAGTTGCACAGCATAATGCATCCGAGATTATCCAAGTGCAACTAACTCTGGGCAAGACCGCAATCCAAAATGTAGCTTGCTTCAGACCCCCCACCATGCCCCAGGATTCACACTCCTCATTTTTTGATACACTGGAAAGTATTAGTGTACAACCCAACACCCTTATAATGGGTGATTTCAACTACCCAACCATTAACTGGGAACACTACTCATGTACCAACTCTTTTGCTCAACGTTTTCTAGAATTCATAAATTCCAACGCCTTGGATCAACTTATTCACACCCCCACCAGGGGCAGCAATATCCTAGACCTGGTCGTTACCAACATGGGAAACCGGTGTTCCACACCAGAGGTCAATTCCTCGTTGGTCAGATCTGACCACAAGCTAATCAGCCTAGACATCCACATCCCACCCCCAACCCCAATTAGGGAAACCATCGTAAAAAACTTCATGACACCCATGCAGATGGACAATAGAGGTATGACTGCCGAATCCTACACAAATGCACTTTATAAGCACTTACACGAGTGCATGGATCATGCTATCCCTAATAGAACCAAGATGTAGTCCGTAGTCACCACTGTCTCTCACTTGCTGAACTGGGCTGGCTTGAACTCCCTCACCTCCTTCAATGGTATCAACTCTCACTTGCCCACAAACTAGTAAATCATCCACTAAATGTCCCATCCCTCCAGAATCTACTCCAACCCTATCGCACCACCAGACCACTAAGATCCAGCAACAAAAATCACTTGCAGATCACTAAAGCCAATAACTCTGCTGGTGAAGCACTATTCTCTTGCACCATAGCCAAATTATGGAACTCCCTTCCACCCACAATTACCTCCATACCATCAGGAACCCACTTCAAAACTTTACTAAAAGCGCACCTAAAAACATGCTGGCTATGCCCTTGCAACTCCCACTCTAATATCACCCTCCCCATACAACCACTACCTTTCTTTCCACTCCACTAACTACCTTGATTATAGCAAGCTCAGATGCTCATAAGCCAGTACTTATTATACAGCAGGAACTTCTTCTTGTAACATTTGTTAATGTCTGTTATGTACTTCACAGATAAAGATTCTAGTTGTCTACTGATGTACTATGTTCTTCATCTGTAAATATGTTGTAAGAAATTGCTATGTAAATTGTTAATCGCTATGTAATCCAATGTAACTACTGTCTGTTTATTTTAACTGTGGAGCTTTTCTCCCCGGGCCTCCGCTGAAAATGGACCTACGTCCAGTCGGACACTCCCGGTCAACAAATATACATAAATAAATAAATAAATAAATAAATAAATAAATAAATAAATAAAATGTTATCCTCCAAAAAAAGGAAGCCAATCTGGTGGCCCTCTGCCATAAACAAACTCTACAACAGAAGAAAGAAACTGTTGCAAAAAAGAGTAAAATCCCATGACTGGAGGAACTCCCTGGTCAACCTCAGTAAGAAGCTGAGATCCCTCATAAAATCCTCCAAAGCTAGTTATGAAAACAAAATTGCCACTGACTCTAAAGACAACCACAAAGCATTCTATAGCTATGTCAAGAATCTAAATGGGAACACTCAGATCTGCTCTGAGTTACAGCACAATGGCACTAAATATACAGAACCAACTGATATTGCCAACATCCTAGCATATAGGTTCAGTGCTAACTTTACCCCCCTCTCACCCCCTAGAGGGCCCATCTCTATACTGGAAGAATGCAAAGTTCCTATAATCACAGCTGCACAGGTACAAAACACACTCTCCAAAGCCAAGAACACAGCATCCATGGGACCTGACAATATCCCAGGCTGCGTTCTACATGAACTACAGAATGAACTGGCACCCTACCTAAGTACCATGTTCAATCATAGCCTCACCTCAGGCTTTGTACCCACTGAATGGCGCACCGTAACAGTTATCCCACTCCACAAAGGGGGAGCCACGACGGACCCCGGGAACTACCGCCCCATTAGCCTGATGAGCCTGGTCTGCAAGGCCATGGAACGTATCATCGTGGAACTCATAAACAAAGACATTGGTAATCTCAAAACTCTGGACCCTACCCAGTTTGGATTTGTAAAAGGCAGATCATGTCTCCTAAACCTGATTGACTTCTTTGAAGCAGTCACCAAAGCCATAGATGAGGGTAAAATGGTTCACACAGCTTATCTAGATCTCACCAAGGCTTTCAACACCATCCCCCACTCTGGAATTATAGATAAGCTCACTAAACTAGGTATAAATCCCTATGTCACAATATGGGTTGCCAACTAGCTCACGGACAGAACCCACACTGTGAAAGTAGCGGATTCCAAATCCGACATCAGACCAGTGACAAGTGGAGTACCACAGTAAATTTGTATGGGGTTCAGTCCTGGGTCCTCTCCTGTTTGGTATCTACTTCTCTGAAGTGCAGGCCAACACAGAAGGTCTTTGGCTAACAAAGTTTGCAGATGACTGCAAACTAGGAGCCATAATAGAAACTCCTAATGATGTGGACAAACTACAAAAGGGCCTCACTGAGACAGATACCTGGTGTCAAAGCCATGGCCTGAAGCTCAATTCCAAAAAGTGTATTGTCATCCCCTTTGGTAAAAACTCTGTATCCATGAACTACCACATAGCTGGTAGTCTACTTAATGCTAAAAATGTGATAAGAGACCTTGGGACACAGGTGGACAGTAGTCTCTCCTTTGATAATCACATTGCCACAGTGGTCAGGAAATCCTTCTATGTGGATTATCTCATCACAAAAGGATTCTCATCCAGGAAAAAAAGAGGTCATTGTTTCCCTCTACTCATCACTCATTAGACCCATTATAGAGTACAACACCCCTTTTGGTATGTACCTCACAAGACATCTACAACAACTGGAAAGACCACAGAAATACCTCACAAAGAGGATTACTGGCCTCAAACAGATGCCCTATGCAGACCGTCTCAAAAAACTACAGCTTTACTCCATTGCATATCGCCTACTCAGGGGCGATCTCTGCCTAACATACAGAGCTATGTCAAACCCAGAGCTGTTGGACATGCTCCACTTAAAGAAATCCAAATCCCTCCGAGCTACACGCTCTAGGGACCTAAACCTTGTCACCACAATAAACAGAACATGCTGGAGGGATAGATTCCTGTCCCAGAGACTTCCCATACTCTGGAACAGACAACCTATCTATGTCAAACAGAGCTCTTCATTAGCACTCTTCAAGAAAAATCTTGATGATTGGATGGGAAATGGGAAATTCACCCCGGGGATCACTTCTGTGGCTCTGCTCGACAGGGGCACAGGAAAATAATTTTCTTGGGTGGCGAAAGCCAGGGTACATTTTTTGGCTAGGCTTGTATGGGCCCTAGGGCCGATAGCCTAGTACCTACCTATGAACCTATGAACCTAAAAGGGACAAGGTTGTATTGAAAAATTCAAGATTTTAGAATAAAGATCTTGTGAGATATAAATTTTATCTATTCTAGTTTGGGTACCATGTCTATAGTCTTGGTGTGAGAATAGTAAAGAATTTGGTCCCAAAGTATTAAAGGTGTCTTTTAATTTAAACATTTCTGTCCATTTTTTTAACTGTTTAGCTGAGGACAATAGTCTAGGAGATTTCGTATTGGTAGTTATCACACAAGATTTTTGAAGCTGTCTAGTATACAGAAAACTTACAGTACACTACCAATGTTCTAATGGCACCAATAATTTAAAGATAGAGGACACACATCTTGACATCTCCCTTTTTCAGAAGCAAAAATAAGTGCCCTTGTGTGGTAAAAGTTTGTAAAACTGTTCATTAAAGTCTACAGATTTTGTACGGTCTCTTTGATAATGTGCTTATAATTTTCCATCTTTTTGTCACTCTCTGTTTTTCAAATGTGTACTGGAATCAGAATGATTTGTGTGCTATTTGGTATTCAATTTTTACTCTAATTAGATGTTCAGATTTTTAGCTGGCTGTTACTGTTTTTCAATTGCCTTTATTCTTAGTTTGTTTCAATGTCTGCAGGTTGAGAGGTATGGAAGAAAACCATGGTTAGAATAAGTTTGAGAGGGTCTGAGGCATGAAGGACTGTTTTAAGAGCAGAAAAGCAAATCAGATGTTTGATTTGGGAGTTGTTCTGAAGATGAATTAAGCAACCAGTTACCCTAGTGGTGCAAACTCAGAGGGGGGGGGGGAGCAAGGAGCATATGAGGGCTGTGCATGCACTCTACTTCAGACTTGACAGGTTCCATCTGTAAATAAACTTGGTTCATCTAAGTAAGGACAGACTCTAGACAGTGCCTAAGAAAATGAGGCTGAGAAAAGCAGAGGCAAAGATGGATGTTGTCAGCATGGCACTGATGCCTTATATAGCATTCTCTAAAATAATTTTGTTTATTTATTTATTTATCATTTGTTTACCAGGAAAGTCTGACTGAGACAGAGCCTGTTTTCAGCAGAGCCAGGGGAGAAACGCTCCAGAAATCATGAAATGACCGCATATACATTAGTGGGCTAGTGGGAGGGACTATCTCATGCAAATTTTGCAAAACATTGCTGACTCAATAATCTACAGCAATACTAGCAGGTCATAATTTGTAGGTAAGTTAAAAATAATCCTTATTAAAACCAACAAAACATAGCTACAGTTACCCAGAGAAGTGTCATCTGCCTTGACCCATGGGGGGAGCAAAAGGTATACATCAGTGTGTTTGTGTGTGCGAGGGGGCGAGGGGACGAGGGATATCATGTACCCACCTTAGCTACTTTGCTTGAAAGGCTTCTGCCACTGTCTCATTGTTTTAGGAAAAAGCCGATCACAGTCCTCTTATGTTGGTGGGGGGAATTTCATGGTCTGACCGCTGACAATCCAGTGAGAAGCAGGAGTTGATTGCTGGTACTCAGTCTACGCTATGATAAAAAATAATTTTCACCAGGACTGGGGGTGAGTTCTGATCATGGTATGTCTGAGTAGGACTAGAATCACAGTTTTATTTGCCACAGGGATGTGAGTGAGAGTTGAGAGGTAACTCCAGTCCCTGACAAGCTGGGCTGGAGTTCACAGTTGGTGGAGGACTCCAGACTTGTTAGATGTTGAGTGATGTTTAGATAGCAGGCTCTGATCACTTCCCGGATAGGAATTAGGAGTAGGGGAACTTTGATCAACCCTTGAGTGGGTGGCATGGGTTTTGGGGTCTGATCACCGCAATGATGAGGGATTGGCTTGAAGAAGCTAGTCACTACCCAAATGAGAAGAATTTGTGGGTGTCTAACCTCTGACAGCAGAGATGTTGAGGTCTTCAGTCATGCAGTCAGAGATTTGAGGAACACCACCCATTATCAGAGTTGAATAGAGTGATCTCACTCCAATCTATCTGAAGTTGAGGGGGGCACAATATGACTGTAAACATAATGTTTATACAATGTAGTTTTCTTTTCTTTTTCAAAACCAGATATTCTGTTGAATTCAAAATATCTGCTTCAAGACCAGTAACATACTTATATTCAAATTCTTGTTTAGATATGCCCTGGTATGTGTGTCCAAGTCCCAAATGTCCATCTCCCCATTATCAGTCCTATTGTATTTCCTGTTTACAAACTTATAAATACTTGGAAGGCTGGGCTTGCTCAGCCTACCCAAGTCCTGCAGATAGATTTTGTGTGGCTGCCTCAGAGTTCATCACCTATAAATGAAACCTTCTGCCTGGCTACAGTGCTTGATCCTCTACTGTAAGAAATTGTATTGCCTCAATGACTTGTTTCATGGAGAAGAAAGAAAACCCATAGTCTTACCCACTCATTTCATGAAAAAAATACACAAATTCAGACCGGCAATCCTTTAGACCTCTCTCCTTCCATTTGCCATCCAAGGAGCACCTTTTGCTTAATACCTTCCTGTCATTCTTTTTATTTTGTTTTATTTATTTCTTAACATGATAACTGAACTGCCCTTGCAGATCTTTATAGGTTCATAGGTAAGTACTAGGCAATCGGTCTGCAGACCATTTCAAGCCTAGCCAGAAAACCCCATTCAAAATTTTCCTGTAGTCTAAAGGAGGGCAAGACAGGACAGACTGGAGGAGAATTTGAGGCTGCCTAACCAATTCTCTATTCCTACCCTGAAGGTGGCTAGTGTGCTACTCTGCTTGATACGTAGTGGAAGTTTGTTTTCCAGAGGTGTATGATATTTTTATTATTATTTTTATTTTTATTTGTATTTATATTTGTTGACCGGGAGTGTCCGACTGGACGTAGGTCCATTTTCAGCAGAGGCTCGGGGAGAAAAGCTCCACAGTTAAAATAAACAGACAGTAGTTACATTGAATTACATAGTGATTAACAATTTACATAGCAATTACTTACAACATATTTACAGATGAAGAACATAGTACATCAGTAGACAACTAGAATCTTTATCTGTGAAGTACATAACAGGCATTAACAAATGTTAAAATAAGAAGTTACTGCTGTATAAGTAGTAGGCTTATGAGCGTCTGAGCTTGCTATAATCAAGGTAGTTAGTGGAGTGGAAAGAAAGGTAGTGGTTGGATGGGGTGGGTGATATTAGAGTGGGAGTTGCAAGGGCATAGCCAGCATGTTTTTAGATGCGCTTTTAGTAAAGGTTTGAATTGGGTGCATGATGGTACGGAGGTAATTGTGGGGGGGAGGGAGTTCCATAATTTGGCTATGGTGCAAGAGAATAGTGCTTCACCAGCAGAGTTATTGGCTTTAGTGATCTGCAAGTGATTTTTGTTGCTGGATCTTAGTGGCCTGGTGGTGCGATAGGGTTGGAGTAGATTCTGGAGGGATGGGACATTTAGTGGATGGTTTACTAGTTTGTGGGCGAGTGAGAGTTGATACCACTGAAGGAGGTGAGGGAGTTCAAGCCAGCCCAGTTCAGCAAGTGAGAGACAGTGGTGACTACGGTAGGATAGATTATGATATGGATCTATTATGCCAATGTGTCCTATTTATCTGCTGATGAATGTTTAGCTCTTTTAACTGAGTATTTGATGTACCATTAGTTCTTGGAAGGAATAGTAGATCAAACAGGGTTGGATCTTTCTTGGCACAAAAGACTAGACAGAGATCTCCATGGAGGAATATGTAAGATACTGAGTACACAGAAAGGGCCTTCTCTCCTGATAGCTATGATTTTTGAGGCAACTGATCTTGTCTGTTATGAATCTCTGAGGTCTCTCAAGCTGTGTGATATGTTTAAAAAAATACATGTCAAAAAGTTCCTTATATTTAATAATGGGTCTGATAGGATATGAGTAAAGGGAAATTAACACTCTTTTCTGTAGTAGAGATGCCTTTGGAAAATAGATGGGCTAAATAAAAGGCTTTCTGAACTTACGTTGAGAGGTAATAGTCAAATGGTAAGGCATTATCAACAGGATTACCCAGATCCCTTACAACAGTGTCTGATTGGGGAGCTGTATCTCCTATATGTTAAGTGAAACTGTTTTGTGTACCAAAATGAACTATACCACATTTTTACATTTAATTTGAGGCTAATGTCCTTGCACCAATTGTTAACATAGTGTAAACCATGTTAGAGCAGTTATAAGTCAGTTGAAGATCGAATAACAACATGCAATTTACAGTCATTTGCAAACTTAATTAACCATAGGCCAGAAGTTCTGGTCAGAAGGCCTGAGAAATATATTCCAAATAGGAGGGGCCCCAAAACTGAGCCCTGTGGTACTCCACTGGTAACTGTTTTGCTTTCAGAAGTGGCACCTGCTGCCCTAGCTACAACTCAGGCCACAAGGGCAAAAGGCAGCATACATGGGGTATTTGTCTCCACTTCACATGACTGAATCTCAAAATACTGAATTTCATTTGACTGAGACCACAATACCTAATTTCCAAAATACTGAAAACTCATTTCACTGAATCTCACTGAACTGAAAGCTTACAATCCTGAATTTCAAAATACTGAATTTTAAGCCATAGACATGCACACTTACAACACCAACGACTAACTCTTTCCAAAACTTAAAAACTACTTACTTACCCTCTTAATAGAAACTGGACAATGTAAAACCAAATTATGTGGGGGGCTATGCCCCCCACACCCCCCAACTATATACATACTAACTCCAGGATTGCACTACAGTGGGGACAAGGGCATATACCTTTTACTTATATTACAGTACTGCGCACACTGCCAGTACTGCTAGGAGCACACAAAACATCCACCGTATTATTTTAGATACTTCCCTTAAAAATGTAAAGAGACATACCCACATTTATAAACACTATATCACTACTTTCTATGCTACTATCAATATTCTGACAGTAGGTACTTTAAGTTACAGTAATGTTTTTTATCACAAGCAAGTCACAGGTAAAGGGAAACACACATCACATCTATGGCTTAAAATTCAGTATTTTGAAATTCAGGATTGTAAGCTTTCAGTATAATGAGATTCAGTCAAATGAGTTTTCATTATTTTGAAAATGAGGTATTGTGGTCTCAATCAAATGAAATTCTGTATTTTGAGATTCAGTCATGTGAAGTGGACCCGGGATACTTATTTAATTAATACCATTGAAGAAAACCAAATATGATATCACAACCTGGGGAAGAACTTGCATACAAAAACAAAGATCTCCACACATAGTAGGCATGTAAGCCTTTATCTGAATGTATGAAAACTTCTCACTTTAGTTATTTAATCTTAACAGACTTCATCAGAACTGAGGAACCAGCTTTTACCCCATTATCTGTATGCCCAATAAAGAAACCATGTGACTACATGCTCATTTTATAACACATTAAGAATATTGTGTACATGCCTGTGTGCATATGCACAAGGCAGAAGACATCCTTAAAAAAACAATTTTGTGCATCTATTTCATGTGTTGCTTTTTTAGGATACTTTTATTAAGATGTTCAGTCCGGCCTGGTGTCCTTCCTTTTCCTGCATCTAATTTCTGTTGCCACAGCAGTTCTGACTTCTCCAAATCATTGCTACAGCCACTAGCCATGAGATCAGCACTAAACAGAATCCAGAAAAAAATAACCAAGAATTTCTTAAAATTAGCACGAACTTCTGTGTGTTTGTAAAACCCATCATGCTTCATTCTTGGCCAAAATTGTGTGTGTACTCACTACTTTTTTATTCTATCAATCTAAAATAGATGAAAATGTAGATGCATGTAAAATTATTGTTGTTAAAATGTTTTGAAATGCTTCATAGCTTTTCTCCCTGGGCTTCAGCTGAAAATGGGCTCCTACCCAGTTGGACTTTCTCGGCAATCAGATATTAATAAATAAAAGGCATCAGAAGTGACATGCAGCGCAGACAAAAATTCCTTGCTACAATGTGTACACTTGTGCCTCAATGATTTAATACTAAAGTGTATCAGTAAACCTGCATCATTTGTAAAACCCACAAGGGTAGGTGCCAGTTTCTTTTTTTGTTTCCAATCTTCTTCTTATCTTTATCACTTACTAAAATGTATTTAGTTTTTTTTTTCTTTTTTCTCTAGAAAGGGAAAGCACTTACCTGAGGTTTTGTGTGTCCTAATAAAGGATTATGCATCTGCCACCTACAAAGTAATTGTTTTTCTATTTAACTTGTATATTTCATAGATTAACTCCTCCCGAATGACTCCTGGTGTGATCTTTTAAGTATACAACATATATGTCTCCCCTTTTTCTCTACAGTGTGCACATCTCCAGAATCCACACCATTTTCTCTATTCTGTCTCCTCCCCACAATGAGGTTGGCAACTCTCTTCTTGACTCCTAAGCAACTATTATGCCATCATATAGGTAAAAACCTCAATGAAGAACAAGATACTCCAGATGTGGTTTTAGCAGTGCCCTATAAAATCTGAGGATACCTGTTACTTTCCTGGTGGTGCTGATCAATATTCTACTGGATCTGGCCACAGCTTTCTCATATCATGCCAAATGGGTGATTGCAGGTGTGACTTTAATTCACAAGACTTTCTTTCCTTTTCTTCCATTCCCAGGGTCACTGTAATGGCATGGATGCCCTCATGAGGTTCTTTTCTCTGACGTGCATGACAGTGGCCTTCTTGGCATTCAATAATGCCTTATAGCTGTCACAATGCAGACTGATTAGAGACAGACTCCTTTATTTGTAGCCACAGCACTGATTAATGCCAACAATAAAGAAGTTTATTTATCTCTTGTATTATATGTAACACAAAGATGAAGAACAGCACAATTGTGCAACAGCCCTTGTGGCAAAATTCCAGTTGCTGGTCTATAGCTTCTTACTCCC
>NC_056745.1:69703457-69798457 GCF_019279795.1 Protopterus annectens
CAGCAGGACTGCAAGTCTTTTGCATGCAGCTTCTTCTACAATTAATCAGTGGCTGCTTGGGTCTACAGTGACAAGAATCATTAACCTGCTCCGTGTGACACTTCCACCAAAATATTAAACTACAAGGTTACGTTTATCCACAAAGACCTTGGGAAAGCCACTTTGAGTTGTTAGAATGTTTATTCTCTTTGCCACCCGGGTAAAACTGAGCTGACCGAGCATATTCATGGACTTTAGTTAATAGCAGGAAACAACTTTTAGTTAAAAGGAGCACAAATATCATTTGCAGATTAAGTGATGTCATTTTAGAGTCTGTTAAAAACGCAAACATTTCACAGAGTGTACACACAATACTAATAAAAATATCACAAACAGATAATTGCCCCCAAAAAGATTTCCTTTGGGATCAAACCCCCACACTTCACAATTCCGTCCTGATGCTTATTATTATCAATTAAGATGAATGAATGCCTTTTATCCTTCCCCAAAAAAGTATTTGCTTTTCTTCCTTCTTTGGAAGAATAAAACAGCACTTCTAGAATACTGCACTTGATTTGTTATTTCAAGCACTTGAGTTTCAAAGGTATATAGTTTCAGTTCCCTGTGATCAGTAAGAAAACATGACCATATTTGCATATATTTTAATATACCAACTAGCAACAAAACAAACCCTAGTTCAAAATCTGCTGTTAAAAGAACAGTTTTGAAAATGAAGGACATAATTTCAGAGACTGGAAATAAGGACACACATTGACTTCATTAAAGGTAGAGGGAATGTAGAATTTAATTAAAAAAAAAGTTTTGTTATGGCGGATTCTCTGTGATGAGTCATTTATTAATTTCTTCACCTTATGACCCTGACATGGGTCACAAGGAATACAGAAACATAGAAAGCAAAGTCCTAAAGTGTACATACCTGGCCATAGAAGATTACACACAGAGAAAAGAAGAAGCAAAGGCTTACATGATATTTGGTGAGGAGAGTAAAAGGACAGGCCAAAGCTAAACCAGAGAAAAATCACAACACTTACTATTAGAGAAGGTACAGTACTGCTGACTGACATGTCTATGGTAAAACAGCTAGGACTGACTTAACTCCATCCATCTGTCCGTCTTTCTATCCATCCACAACCCATATTGCCCATTTTTGCACATGGGGTTGAGGTGTCACTTCAACAGTGACAATCATCTAGACCCAATTTTCACACAACCAGGTGGCTAGCAATGCCATGGTTGTTTTTTCACACTACGCATGGATGCACATTCACGCCTACAGCCAATTTAGAGTATTCAGTCCATCCACTGCATGTCTTTGGAATGTGGAGTGAATTTGGACACCCCAGCCTAATTTCACTGGATGATATAAACCTAGACCCCAGTGTTTTTTAGGGCACAATGATGCTATTACCATTTTTAAGTAAGAAAATGTATCTCACTATAACTTTTGTCTCATAGTTACACTGTTGCCTACTTGGTTTATTAAATGTTGTATAATGATAGAAATAAAGTTCTTTAAAAAAAAAAAGAGAGAGAACACCCTTTGCTTAGCCCTCTGAGAATTAAACTAGTTAGAAAGTATAGCTGTGTAAAATATTACCATAACTTTAGATGTCCTTCTCTTCTATATACTGCTGAATCCATAACACGAGGGGGAGTCTGCCTATGGTTGACTCGTCCGTCCATTATACAACAGATAAATGCTACTGTGAAAGTATGTGCGACGGTCTGCATCACTCAGTGTACATCGCCCATAAATGGATGTCAGGTATAAAGCAGACGTCAGCATGCACCTACCTTGGAACTAAATGCTGCTGGGAACCAGCGACTATGGAGTGGGTACTCAGGAGTCAGGCAAGTGGCAGGTGGAAGGCAGGGTGGGTGACCATACAGCAGCATATAGAATTAAAGGACATCTAAAGTTATGGTAAAATTTTACACAACTAAACTGTGTCCTTCTATTCATATGCTGCTGTATCCATAACATGAAGGAGAGTACAAAAGCTCACGCTATTAATTATTGGGGGGGACAGAGACATTACCCATGAAGCCATGAAGAATGGCCTTAGCAAAACCTGTTCTGCACCTGGAAATTATGTCCAATTTGTAGTGCCTAGTGAAAGTGTGGACAGATAACCATGTAAATGCTTCTAAAATGGCAGCTGTATCTAGACCCTTAAAGAAGGCCCCAGATGAGGACATAGCCCTAGTGGAGTGAGCCTTCACTGGGAAGGGGAGCCTTTTGCCATGGGCTGTGTAGCAAAAGGAAATAGATTTAAAGATCCAAGAGGAAATGGTTTGCTTGGAAACAGGGTGTCCCAGGGCTTTTGGGTGATATGAGACAACCTGATTTGTGAATGAATTTGGTTTTGGCCAAATAGTATCTGAGTTGTCTGCATATATCCAAGGAATGAAGGATCCTTTCACTGGAGCACTGGGGTGAAACAAAGAAGGTAGGGAGATTGATGGCTTGATTTAAGGAAAGTTAATTAACTACTTTGGGCATGAATGATGGGTTAGTATGTAGGCAAACCCTGTCCTTGTGGAAAACTGTAAAGGGGGAGAGGCTATGAGGGCTTGCAATTCAGAGACCCTTCTGGCTGAAGTAATAGCCATCAAGAGAATAGTTTCCCATGTGCAGTGTTGGAGAGTGCAATCCCTGGCTGTCTCAAAAGGAAGTAAGGTCAGCTTTTCCAAAACAAAGTTAAGGTGCCAAGGAGGGAGGATAGGCTTCCTTGGTGCTCTAATGTGTAGTACACCTTTTAAAAAGAGCTTGACTTCCAGTCTGGAAGCCAAAGGAGGGGAGAGAGGTAAGCATGCTGAAATGGCAGATAGATTTGCCTTAATAGAAGAGTATGACAAGAGAGTGTTCATCAGTTCACACAGGTAAGACAGGACTACAGAAGGCACTACAGAAGTGGTTGTTCTTGTTTTAGACACCAAAGAGAAAACATTTTCCACTTGGATAGATAAGATTTTCTGGTAGTGGGTCTTCTGGCCTTCTGCAAAACCTGAAGCACGTCCTCAATATAAAGTATCTAAAGATAATGTCCTATCACTTGCAGTGTAAGGTAAAAGGTGGTTATTTGGGAGTGTATGAGAGTTCCCTTCTCCTGTGTGAGTAGGTCCATTATGTGGGGTAACTTGCAGTGACAGCCCTTGGCTAGATGATGTAGAAGGGAGAACCAGTGCTGTCTTGGCCAAAATGGGGTCACCAACAAGATTTGAGGTTGTTCTCTCTGAATCTTCAGCAGAAAGTTTTGAATGAGAGGGAAGGGGGGTAATGCATAAGCAGACATCCTCTTCCATGAGAATGACAGAGAATCCACCTTCCATGCCCCAGGTGAGTGTGTCCTGGTGCAGAAAGTTGGGAGTTATCTGTTCATGGAGGAGGCAAACAGGTCTAACTGAGGTATACCCCATCTATGGACCAGGTCCAGAAACACATCCATTCATGGGATTGAGTCATGGACCTGCTTAGAGCATCTGCCATCACATTCTCAGTAGAAGGTATGTAGACAGCTAGAATGGATACTTGTCTCTATTGGGTGATCTCCCATGCCTGCAGAGCTAATCTGCATAAGAGGTAAGACTTTGTCCCCCCTTGCTTGTTGATGTACCACAGAACAGTGGTGTTGTCTGTGTACTGTCTCAGCACACCTGGGAGGAGGATATGACCCTTGATGATTTGGAGGGCAAATATCAAGGCTCTCATCTCCTTGATATTGATGTGTTCCCTCTGTTGTAAGGGAGACCAAGTGTCCCTCACTCTCCAGAGCCCTGAGGTCCCCCCCCCAACTTGAGTCTGAAGCATCTTTGTACAGATCCTGATTGGGTGGAAGGGGTTACAGGCAAAGGCCTGTATTGGCAGAAATCTGGGCAATCCACCAGTTTAATTCCCTGGCAAGGCAGAGAAGAAGGGGTACCAAAAAATCCATAGGGTGCATGTGTTGCTTCTAGACTGTCCTTAAGTACCATTGAAACTTCCTCATGGGTAGCCTTGCTAAGGGTACCATGGAAATGGTGGAGGACATAAATCATAGGAGCCTCAGAAACTCCCTGGCCAACAGGGATTGTTGAGAGAGTATTCCCTGGACATAAGAGGTGAGAGACAGAATATTTTCTGGAGGAAGACAGGCCATCATTTGTCCTGTGAGAAGCCTGCATCCCAAGAACACATGATCCTTGGAGGGGATCAGAGAGGATTTTTGAAAGTTCATGGTAAACCCCAGGTGTCTCAGAAGGGAGATGGTGAAGTCCCGGTGGTGTTGGACTATTTGAGGGGACAATGCCTGGATCAGGGTATCGTCTAGATAAGGAAAGAGTTGGATCCCCTACATTCTGGTGAAGGCACTGACAGGGGCCAGACACTTTGTGAACACTCTTGGGGCCATAGAGAGACCAAATGGCAAAGCACAGAACTGAAATGCACAGAAACCACTGAGAAATGAAGGAATTTCCTGAAAAGTGAATGGATAAGAATGTGTAGGTAGGCATCCTTTACATCTAAGGACACCATGAAGTCCTGATGAAGGATCAGGGGAAGGAGAGTAGGGAGGGTCAGCATCTGGAAGGAGTGGACCTTGAGAAATGTATTCACGTGGGACAGATCCAGAATCGGTCTTCAAGGACCTTCTTTCCTGGGAACGAGGAACATCCTGGAGTAGTATACTTTTCCTCTTAAATGTAGGGGTACCGCTTGAATTGTACCTTGTGAGTGGAGGGCCTGCAGGACTGGAGGAAAGAAAGCCATTTGGTCTCAGGGGGGTTGAGGAATACCTTTGAAGGTTGGCCTGGAATCCTACATCATGAAATAACCATGTTTTTATGATTGAGAGGACCTAATAGTCATGGGTAATCTGTTTCCAAGCAGGAAAGGATAGGGAGAGATGCAGGGAGAGAGGGGTAGCTGAGCTTAAGGCCCTGTAGTCACAGACTACCACATTTGGCTGAAAGGGCTGTTTCTGAACTGGAATAGAGGGAGAAGACCTGGAAGGGGGTCTGCTTCCTAGAATCTTTTCTCCCTTTGGAGGACATATGTCTTGAAGGCCTTCTCACAAAGGTTGCTCTAACTGGATAGTTCCTCAGAAAGCATGGAACCGGGGACACAAAAATGTGCCTAAGGTCCTAAAGTTCTTTGCCCTTCACTTGAAGGGCCTTACAGTTCAGCAGCTGGTGAACCAAATAAAGCCTTGTTATCCAAGGGTTCATCCATTAGTTTTGATTTAATGACATCTGGCAAAGGCTGTAGCCTGAGCCGGGAGCATCTCCTGATGACTGATGCTGAGGGAGCAGCTCTTGCTGAAGCCTCCACTGCATCATAACTGCACTTTATAGAGTGTCTAGTAACTTGACTGCAGGAACTTAACAGGCTGCAAATCTTAGCTTTATTAGGAGAATCGGGTAGGTCACCCAATTGTTTAACGCTGTCACTGAGAAGGGTCAAGGAGTATTTAGCCATATGAGTTTGATAGTTTATAGCTCTCACAACTAGGGTGGCAGAGGTACAGACTTTTTTGCCCAGCCTTTCTATTACTCTACTTTCCTTATCTGAGGGAAGTAAAGAAGTGGAGGGAAGAAGCTTAGATGTTTTGTCTGCAGCCACAGAAATAGTTGATGGATCTGCAGGAGGAGCCTTGGTGAGGAATTTGGCATCTTCAGGGACTTTATAAAATCTATCTTGGCACTTTGGTGCAGGGTGTTGTGAATCTGGGACTTTGGAAGCAGCCAGGAAGGCATCCAGGAATGCAGGATACACCAGAGGAACCACAGACAGGTCAGGGGGACTCCATTTTCTAAGAGGTCATAATACCTCTTTGGATCTCAGCAACCTGACTGCAGTCCCATTTAAAAAAGTCCTTCATTTGTACTATTGTCTCTCCAAATGTAATGTCTTCCCCAGGGGAATCAGTTCCATTTGACTCCACATACCTTGGAGGAAAGACAATTTGAGAGATTTAAGTGAGGGATTAATTCCCTGAGGAATCCTCTTCCTCAGAGGAAATAGTGTACTCTTTGGGGTGGAAACTGAAGGGGCCTGGGCAGGTGCAGAGGCCTGGCATAAGGCTAAGATGGCATTAAGTAGGTAGGCCTTGAATAAAGGTCTGCCAGTCAGGGGTTTGGTCCAATGGCATGGTCGGATGAGCATGGGCAGAATGTTTGGTTATTTGCTTCTTCTTCTTGGGAGCATCTGATACAGAAGTCTCTGAGATACGATGTAGAGAAGGGGGACCAGACATCAGGTGACATTTAATGACATCCAAAATAATGTCTTCCTGAACTATTTGGGTAACGCCACATGGGCCCTCGGAAATGATGAGCCTTGGATCCCCCCTGGTGCCCGACTTGGACACCTGTGACTCCCTCATGGACATGCTGGTGGCTTCCTTAACAGCTTCCTCCTGGGAACCAGTCAGTGGAAGGTCTGCAGGTTCCAACTCAGACCCTTCAATGGCCTTGAGAGGTCCGGATGGAATAGAGGGCACAGTCGTGGGATCAGGCCTAGTCTTCTTGGCCTTTTTCTCAGCCAGTTCCTCTAAGGATCCCAATATCAGGTCCATATCTTTAGCTAATCGTTTCAGCCTTTGATTCTCTAGGTAAAGATTTAAATCTGCCAGATGGCTTTTAAGTGTTTTAGGAACAAAGGCCGGACAGATTTCACTAGAGGTGTGGTTGTGGTCTTGGGCTAGATAGAATAAGCAGAGCTCGTGTGAGTCTTCATGTGGAATCTGCCTTCCACACCGACACTTGCCCTTTCTACCTGACATTAACCCACAACATAGTAGCAAAAAAGAAACAAAAACCCTTAAGGGGTACTTATCTGAACAGGGACTGGCACAAACTCACAGTCCAAGTGAGCGACGACCAGAGTTGACAGTCACACAGGCGGCAGAAAAGTTTAGAGGTAGGTACATGCTGATGTCCACTTTATACCCAATGTCAGTTTATGGCCGACATACTCTGGGTTTTGCAGACCATTGCACATACCTTTGCAGTAGCATTTAGCTGTTGTATAATGGCCGGATGTACGAATCAACCAGAGGCAGACTGCCCTTCATGTTATGGAAACAGCAGCATATGAATAGAAGGACATCGACCACATCACCTAGCTCTCTCTTAGCTACAACACACAGACTTCTCTATAATCCAGAAAATTGTTTTTCACATACCTTGTATTCTACTCAGCAGTGCGTTGGAGAGTAGAGCAACAGATATGGAGGATATCCTGAAAGAATTGTCCAATGTACTGAGTAAACTAGTTAAAGTTTACACGGAGGTTAAGTCGCAGGCTAAGACAAGCGGTGTTAGCCCAACGGACTCTGAGGTGCGGCTATTTACCTTGCACTCTAACAAAAGCATTACTCCAGGGCAAAGGGACACTCATTCGAGCCCTGTTGGTGCTGAAACTATTGACAGACTAGGGAGGGTGAACCCGGAAGGACCGGGGTGTTCTACTTACCCGAATGGGGATGATCGGAACCATGGTCTTGGTTCATGGTTTGAGGCACCGAGTTTTGCCACTGATTGGGAAGCACCAGAAATTAGAACAACTAGCGGGCGAGTTCAACAGCAGTACCCGCTCTCACTCCGAGAGCAAATATATAAGTATGAGAAGCTCTGTCGCAAATACAGAGCTATGCAACTTGACAATTCATTCTTGAATAAATCTAAAGAACTGCAGCAAGTGCCTAGGGGTCTTCGTATATGGAAATTGCCTATGGGTATTGATGTAGGATCCAAATGTTTCAAAGAACTTGTATCTCTTTACGATAACACAGGTATGCTTATGCTTGACATTATTGTACGGAACAACAACAACAAACTGTCTGCTTTGCGTGACGAAATTAGTCTCTTGTATATGAGCATTACGACGGACTTGCTGTTTTTTGATTATAAGAACAACTTTGAGCAAGTTAATAAGAGAGTTGAAAATTTTGTAAAGAGCAGTAAAACCACTAAACATAAAAGGCTTACTAGAGATACATTTGAATATCAAAATGGGACTGCATATCCACCTGGTTCAAAATCCGTCAGTGTTGATACCCGTAATTCTAGGGTTAACACTGAAGGGAGGGTGGATTCAGTGGCGGTTTCCGCCATGGAGGATGATGATGGTGTTTTTTTAGAGAACGAAAATCTCCCCCGCAGGTCGAAGAGACTTTTGAGCAAGGGAAATCAACAGAGGGGGAATGTCGATTATGCACCACCGAGGAGGGGAAACCGGCATTACCAATAGACAATTTACTTTGTATTGACTTTCCAGTTGATTTTAATTTATATTTTCCTTTGGATTCTTATTTTTATGACCATGAGACAGTAGTTGATGTGAGGAATGAATGTGGTGTGGATGTTGAACAAAGGTTAATTATTCAAAGACATGAAACTAGTCAGCAGCCAGTTTTAGTTACTAACTCTGATCAGACGGAATATAATGAATACCAAGTAAACATTTTAGCATCTGAATATCAGAATTTTAGTTCAAATACCATTAATACAGTGTTGGTTGGTACTGGGAACAACTTAGGATGTTTTGATGAAGAAATGGTCACTAGAAACGAGGCCAAAGGGTTACAAATGAAATGTGAAGTACTTAAAAGGGAAGGTTATGTAATTTACAATTACACTGACATGTCAATCGACAAAGTGTACTTTGATATTTTTAGTAAAGGGATTAGTTTTGTTCCTTCCCATAAGATTGATATAACACAACTACTTCTCAATTTGAAATATTATACTAGGAAATTGAACTTGCATTTACATTTTACAAGTATTGGGGGACCCCCACCGAGGGTAAAAAATGTGCTAGGAGCTACTTGTCTTAAGAGAAAAAATACTTTCATGCCCCCTTTAAATAATGATATAAACATTTTTGAGCAAATGGTAGAAAGAGACTTCCGTAGATTATGTGCACAACAAAGTCATTTGAAAGACAACTTGACTGTAGAGGAGAGGAAGGCCATTCACGACATCACGGACACCAATGAGTATAGGTGTATGCGCCCCGATAAGGGGGGTGGAATGGTGATTATGGCAAAGATTGATTACAACGGAATTATGATGAGGATGCTAAATGATGCAGAGACATATAGCAGGGTATCAAGAAATGAAGTAAATAGGAAATATAGTAAAATAGATATATTTTTATGTGATGCATTATACCAAGGTGTCATAAATGAGGATGACTTTGATTTTTTGTATGTCAAATTTCCCAAATTACCGGTACTATTTGGAATCCCGAAGACACACAAGGGGCTAGAACAACTAGAATGTAGGCCCATTGTATCAGCAAAGGGCTCTAAGACAGAACCCATGGCAGTTTTCATAGACCAGGCATGCAAAGAGGTGGTGATGGAAACACCACACATTATCAAAGACTCGTGGCACTGCCTTGAGAGGATCAAAACAATAAATGAAACAGATGTTGAGGGATATGGTTTTTTAACCATTGACGTAGTTAATCTTTTTTCTACTATCCCACATGAGGAAGGCATTGAATTATTCGAAGAAAGTTTGAGAAATAGTCAATGTTTTGACCAAGGTAAACTTAATTTAGTGTTGGACTCTATGAGAATCATCTTGACTAGCAATTTCCTAAGTTTTGAAGGAGAGACCTACCAGCAGACAAAAGGTGTGGCAATGGGGGCAAGATGTGCCCCCGTATTTGCAAATCTAGTTCTGCTGGCATGGGAAAGAAGGCACATTCTAACATCTGTATTTAATGTACATATTATGTTATACAGCAGGTTCCTGGACGACATCCTGATCCTATGGAAAGGGAGTGAGGATGAAATAAATAAATTTATGGCTCATATAAACCAGGCCACGGAGTTTTTCAAATTTACACACAATTGGAATGCAACATCAATTAATTTCCTAGATATTAACATCTTTAAACAGGAAGGAAAATTAGTGAGTAACATCTATAGGAAACCTAGTTTCTCTAACTCTATGCTACATTTCTCGAGTTGCCACCCATACCACCAAAGGAAGGGACTCATTAAGGGGCAAATGGTGAGACTCTCTAGATTGGTGAGTTCTGATACAATTTTCAAGAAGGAGATGTATGTCCTTATAGGATTATTCCTTGAAAGGGGATATCCTATGAAATTATTGTTGAAAACGAAGAAAGAAATATATAGGAAAAGAAGGACAATTTATATACCCATACTTAATAGTGGGAGAATATTGACAACTAACCAAAGTATGAAGAGGGGTAACATAGAAAAGGAAAGAGAGAGTCTCACCTTTGTGTTGAACTTTAATGACATGGCCAAAGATTTTTGCGAGAGTTTAAGGATGAATTGGAAATACTGTTTTACTGAGCAAATGAGGCAAACCCTGGGTGATAACCCCAAAATTGTTTATTGTAGGGGGAGGAACATTAAAAACATATTGGAAAGGGAGAACAAATGTTACATTAAATCTAGGATGAGTAAATGTGGGAATTGCACTGCGTGTAGATTTATAGCAGAAGGTGGTCATGTATGTGTGGGGGGTTTTCCACGTACCTTGGCATGTCCTGGCCTGTGTAATTGCAACACTAAGTGTTGTGTTTACTTGGCATCTTGTGTGTCATGCGAGGCTTACTACATTGGCATGACAACGCGTAAACTACGTGAAAGAATAGGTGAGCATGTTAGAAGTATTAAGAACAAAGACGAGCACAATGCCCTCTATTTACATAGCAGGTTCTGTAGTAACTTCAAAAAATTTTTGTTTTTTGTTATTGATAGGGTTATGCCATCATCATTAGGAGATATGAATAACAGAGTGGCGGTTTTGGAAACAGAGTGGCAATTAAGGCTTAATGCCACCAAATATCCTGGTCTGAATGACCATATTTCTTTAAAACCCCACCTAAAATGGAAGGCTAGTGTTATATAAAAGAACTACTAGGCTTTAATGAATCTAATAGGGCTGCTAGGAAGACAGAATGTGGTCTGTTATTTTTCATTATATACTATGTTGTATCAAATGTTATGTTTCACTTATATATATTTTTTAGTTTAGTTGAATTAATATTTATAAATAATTTAGTTATATGTATAAATGAAAACTGTCTGTGTTATGGTATTGATATAAATATTCTATCAGAATCAATAAGTAATTTTATACACACATTTTATTACATATACATTATATATTTATTTTATATGTTACAGGATATATATGCTTGATCAAGAGGTTATTTAACTTTTAAAAAATGAAGGACTAGGATGTAATTGTTCAATTGGGTCATTAATTGGATGATTGGGAATGCATTTTTTGTATTTAATATGGAAGGAAGTGTGTTAGAACAGACTCTGAGGATACCAGTTTACTGGTGAAAGCGCATAGTCTGTATCTTGTCGTAATAAAGGATTTCGCTTCGTATTTGCTGTAGCTGTTTTCTTGCATTGCTGTGGTGGATTTTTTGTTCGTTTGAATAATCCAGAAAATTGCCCAGCCCTTAACAACTTAATACAACAATACTCAATATAATTTTAAGCTCTAGAGAAAAATCACTGCTTACTATAACCAAATCATCTAATACTACAGGTGACTCTCTGTATTTAAATAATGTAGCTAAATATTGGAACCACTTCCCAGTATGATTGAATTCCATCTCCAGGATAAATGTCACTGTTATCATCAGCCTGCCATATCGCCTAACCATGTCTCTTCATTCAAAATCCTATACCAAACAACCAGTCTTCACCAGTACGTGAATAGTTTAGTAACATCTCCCACAAATATACATAACTTTTGTGACACTGCTCACCCCACCTTCATTCTTCTAATATAAGCCTTATGATGGTCATACATAATTATGTATGAACCTGCTTTATACCCTACCTCTTAACTACAATATTAACATATTCTGCCATACCTAATTTCTTTCCCAGCTCCATTTCTTTGAATTTCTAAATATTAATCACATGATTTATTCGACAAACACAGAAATATACCTCTTTGAATGCACAATGTTCAGCATCTACAAATGCATAGGTATTATTTATACAGTTATCATCATCTCCTTTTGGCTTATCCCAGTTAGGGGTTGCCACAGTGGAACAATGGTCCACAGAACGATTGGCAGTGGAGTTTTATGGTGCCAAGTTGCCAGCCCGGCATCCAACCTTCCACAGAGTGCACACACACTCACACCTAAGGTCAATTGAGAGTGTCCAGTCCACCTATAGTATGTCTTTGGGATGTGGTAGGAAACTGGAGCACCCAGATGAAACCCACGTGACCACAGGGAGGACATGCAGACTCCACACAGAAGGCACCCCAGCTGAGAATTGAACCGGAGAACCTCTTGCTGTGAGGTGGCAATGCTAACCGCTGCCTTTATTTCACGTGAATGCAATCTAAGTAGCAAATGTATCTGTAAATGTTAGTGAATATTACTGAATGTCTATTCATGTATATTACTGAATATCTGTTTAAAATGTTTCTAACATGTTGGAGCGTTTCTCCCTGGGCTTCCACTTAAAAAGAGGTTTTTGACTAAAACTAATCAGACAAACCAGGTAAACAAAAATGAAATAAATAAAATAAACAAATATAGGTCCATGGCCTTCCTGTGAAGAGTAATTTAAAAGGTTAAGAAAAAATCTTAGTCCCAGTAATCTGATTCCTGACATCTTCTCCCCCTTTGTACTTTCTGTTTAAGCTAATTCCTTCACATCTCCCTGGCCTGACCCCGTGCAACAAAATCATGCCTTCCCTGTTTTTCACTGCTGTTTTATGAGACTAGCTCTTGCTGTAATATGTGTGGTCACATCCTTCTTCTGGCAGCCTGATGTTCATTTATTTCTTTGGTCTTTAGAACTTCAAAGGTACTCAGAGTGTGGTTTGACCAAGGCCGTGTTAAGTAGAAGCATTACTTTTTTGTGTTGATCCACTGAAAAATCCCTCCGGCAAACTGTTCTGTCTTCTCATTTCATTTATGATGATCCACTGTAGGTGTGATCAACACTCCCAGGTCTTTTTTCCTGCTCTTTTGCCGTCAGTTCCAATCTCGCAGCTGACACTTCACACAAGGGTTGTCATGGGCTAAGAGTGAAGATCAGCTGCTGTCCGTCTGCCCACTTGCTCATTTTTTACAAATCCTTCCTCACATTCTTCCCCTAGTCCTCCACTGCTGCAACTATATTTGTATGTTGTAGAAAATATTTAGCCTGTTGTGTACTCACTCACGTGTGTCTGAGAAAAATACAGAAAGAATTACAGGACCCGGGACTGACTCTGCCCCACTCCAGTAGCGTACTTCTGTGGCTCACCTAGCAACTGCACTGGAAGAGAGAATATCACTAGGATGGCATGGGTTCAAATCCCTTGAGGCCTATCTATCTTTGACAGTTAGAGCAGAGGACTAAAGCTTTTACTTGTTAATCAACTGCTTCCTGTGCCAAGGGTACAGGGTTTGAATCTTTCCACTTTCATTTGCCTACTGTGTAACCTTGCAAAAGTCACTTAACCAGACAGTGTTTGGGGCAATTGGGAATTTAGGATATGCTCCTTAATGGTCTCTGGGACCACATGCCTAGTAACCATGTGTGGACCACATGTCTCTCTCATTATTCTATTCATCATCCTTCTCACTACAGCACATTTTGTCCTAACAGTCTATTGTGCAGCAGTCCCTTTCCTCAGTCTTCGTCCTGCGCACCATCTCCAGTTTTCCAGATAGCCTCCTGTGTGAGACCGATTCAAAGATCATGGATAAATCCACCTAGACCATGTCTAGTGTTACTCACCAGCCAAACTCACTTATAACCCAGTTATGAAATTAGGTTAGGCTTGCCTGA
The DNA here is from genome assembly GCF_019279795.1 of Protopterus annectens. NCBI lineage: Eukaryota > Metazoa > Chordata > Ceratodontiformes > Protopteridae > Protopterus > Protopterus annectens. The sequence continues at coordinate 69,717,251 of NC_056745.1, forward strand.
CAGCTCCTTCAGGTTACAAACTCGTGCTAGTTGCTGTCTTGGAGATGTTGTCCTAATGGAAAGCTACCAGTTTTCTCTTCGATATTCTCTTCTTGACTTTCTGTGCCACTGCTGTTAGGCTATCAGACCTGTAGTTACCCAGATTTTCCCCATTTTTAACCCTTGTACAAGGTCTGCACTTACTGTCCTCCAGTCCTTGGGCACTTTTGTTAGAGGCAGTGATCTGTTAAAGATGTCTGTCAGGGGATCTGTTATCTCACTAACCAGGTTTTTGATATTCTGGGAAGTAGCTTACCTGCTCTTTGTACTTTAACCTCCCTATGGGAAGCTATTTTTTCTCTCCACACTCTCTCTCTGTCATCATGTTAGCCTACTACTCTCTCCCCTTGCTTTTGTTTGTGAAGAATGACAGAAATGATTAATTTGGTATTTTTCATTTATAAAGCCTTCTGTGATCTTCCTGTCATTGCTTAGCCTGGCCAGGTCTGATCCTCCCTTCCTCCTTTCTGCTATATACCTAACCAGACTTGTTCCACTTACTTATCCCTTCTAATAACACCCTTTATGCTGCCCTCACAAATTATGCAGCCCTTATGCTAGTCTCATTATAATATGCCTCCTTGAATTTCCAGGTCTATATTGAATCAGCGAACGCTGATTCATCGACCCTAGTTCAGCGAACGCTGAAAATCCCGAACACCTGGAACAGCAAATTTCTTCTCAGGGAAAAAAAATTGCTGGGCTGGTTTCGGGAGTTTGAATTTTCCTCCACTGTGGTGCGATCTTGGGGTTGGTATATTTAAGTAGGGGGTGGGGTGAAGCTCCCCACATTAAATACTGTTTTAAGTTTTTTTTTTGGTGGAACAGCGGTTTTTTCCCCTGGGAAAAAAAATCTCTGTTCTGAGTGTTTGGCATTTTCAGCGGTCGCTGAACTAGGGTCGATGAATAAGCGTTCACTTTTTTAAGCGTTTGCTTATTTAATATAGACCCAAATTTCCTTACCTTTACTTTCTACCTCTTAAAATCCTTATATTTTACCTTACTTAATAGTCTCACATCACGGTGATGCCACATTATCCTTCTTTTCAATCTGCTCCTCCCACAATAATTAACAGCTTTGAGAACTCCATCCTTAACCAACGCCCTACAGCATATTTATAACCTCACTTTGTTCTCAGTCTCATAATTCATCCTTAATCCTCTTGCAAAGATCAGTATAATCCATTCTCCTAAAACTCCCCAATCTCATCTTTGTCCTTATATGCTCAGTGGCAGATTAAGTGTACCTTTGGCCTCAGGTGGTTTTAAAACTGTCCCCCCCATGCACACACTTTTTTAGACCACACATAAATGCAAATGCCGTTTTGGGTTCACCTTATTGATTATGTTAAACCATGAAAGACCATTTGAGCTGCTGTCATTACAAGACATAAACGTCGCTGCTCATCATTTACAACTTGACCATATGCACGTCAAATGTCTGTAAATGATAAACAGTAAGCTCTTCAAAGCTGCCTTACACAAATTCACACTAGTCCTGCAAAGCCAGACTAATTCCCTTAATCATGCAACAGGGTTAGCTATCAATTATAGTTCAATTGCTCACAGTGCTCACCTCTGATGTCTGATTTTTACAAAAAATAAATTGTTATGAACACAATAATTAATATATTTCACGTTTCTTTCACACAAACACACAGATGCGCAAGTAACCTTTTTTCACAAGCATGCATGGTAGTCCTGCAAACCCAGGCTGTAGAAACCAAGCAAACAAAAGCAGGTTAGCTATTTTTTTCCACAGACCATAACCTGCAATTACAGCCACTTTGCTTGGTCACACCTCATCTGATTGTTAGAAAGAAAATAGTACCTCTAAACCTCTTGACTCAAGAATCAGGATCAAAGTTAAAAAAAAAAATTATATTTTTTTAAAGAAGAAACATGTTTATTAAATTATCACATATGACAGAGGCAAACTTACAGTTATATAAATGAAAATAAACCATACGGACACAATTTCAGTTGCAAACATTATACATTGCAAACTATGCAGACACAACTATAGCTGCAAACATTATACATCACTTATAATATATCCAGTCATTGTCAGTCAACCATTGCATAGCTCATTCAAATCTTATCTTCTTTTAAACCTCATTCCTCCTCAGCATTTATTGATTCCACAATTCCCAGTTTTTCCTATGTAATTTTCTCCTACCCTTTTCTACAGATCCCAATTCTAGTTGTTTTATCTCTGTTACTATCTTTGCTACGTCTAGTAAAGTTGGTATAGATTTTGATTTCTATTTTCTAGTAATTGTTTTTTGGCAGCCACCATAATTAGCTCCGCAAGGCCTTACTATGTCTAGGCAATTCATAGGTTCATAGGTAGGTACTAGGCAATTGGCCCTAGGGCCTATATAAGCCTAGCCAAAAAGGTACCCTGGGTTTCCCCACCCAAGATAATTATTTTCCTGTGCCCCTGTTGAGCAGAGCCACAGAAGTGATCCCTGGGGTGAATTTCCTATTTCCCATGCAATCATCAAGATTTTTCTTGAAGAGTGCTAATGAGGAGCTTTGTTTGGTATGGATAGGTAGTTTGTTCCAGAGTATGGAAAGTCTCTGGGACAGGAATCTATCCCACCAGCATGTTCTGTTTATTGTGGTTCATAGGTTCTGATTCTGATTCTGTATCATAACTCAAAGAAATGATTTCTCTAGTTACACCAACAGAGCATTCTGCATGGAATCTTTAAAGTCTGCCAACTCATTACACTCCCAGAAAATTATGTGCCCACTTATCTCTCTCTTCCCCACCACACCTCCATTACCTGAGGAAAAATTATTTGGTGTCTACTTAGGGTATAAAATTACCTATGTAAACACTTCCAAACAAAGATCCTAAATCTTCTAGACTTTGTTGCATATTTGGGAGACATACATATATCCCATCATTGTCTCTTTGTGAAATGATTATCCATTCTCTCTTCCCAATCCTTTATAACCTCCTGATTGATTCTTACACTTATCATGCACTATTTTACATACTCTATAGATTATTCCTTTCTCAATGGCAACTTTTGTTATAGATTTTACTAAGAACTCTACCAGTGCTGGTCTTTCATTTAGGACCCCCCCCCTCCATTTCTTTCTCTTTGCCTGTACTCTGATATCAATCCTTGATTGGGAAGGCAATATCTAACCTACAGTCCAAATACGTTCTTGGCATCTTCCCATTCTTTTACCTTTTTCTCTTTAGTTATTTGCTCCAAATGGTTCCTTTGCCAGTTTTCTCCAATAAATTCCAGCCCCCTCTTGCCTATTGTCCCTATTAGCAGAATCTCCTTTCTCCAGTCCCATGTTCATAAGTTCATAGGCAGGTACTAGGCTATCAGCCCTAGGGCCTATACAAACTTAGTCAAAAAGGTACCCTGGCTTTCGCCACCCAAGAAAATTATTTTCCTGTGCCCCTGTCGAGCTGGCTTTCACCACCCAAGAAAATTATTTTCCTGTGCCCCTGTCGAGCAGAGCGACAGAAGTGATCCCCGGGGTGAATTTCCTATTTCCCATCCAATCATCAAGATTTTTCTTGAAGAGTGCTAATGATGAGCTTTGTTTGATACAGATAGGTAGTTTGTTCCAGAGCATGGGAAGTCTCTGGGACAGGAATGTATCCCTCCAGCATGTTCTGTTTATTGTGGTGACAAGGTTTAGGTCCCTAGAGCATGTATCTTGGAGGGATTGGGATTTCTTTAAGTGGAGCATGTTCAACAGCTCTGGGTTTGACATAGTTTTGTATGTTAGGCAGAGATTGCCTCTGAGTAGGCGATATGCGACGGAATAAAGCTGGAGTTTTTTGAGACGGTCTGCTTGAGGCATCTATTTGAGGCTGGTAATCCTCTTTGGGAGGTAGTTCTGCGGCCTTTCCAGTTGTTGTAGAGTTCTTGTGAGGTACATACCAAAAGGGGCATTGTACTCTATAATGGGTCTAATGAGTGATGATTAGAGCGGAACAATGACCTCTATTTTTCCTGGATGAGAAACCTTTTGTGATGAGGTGTGCCACATAGGAGGATTTCTTGACTACTGTGGCGATGTGATTATCAAAGGAGAGACTACTGTCCACCTGTGTCCCAAGGTCTCTTATCACACTTTCAGTGTTAAGTAGACTACCACCTATGTGGTAGCTCATGGGTACAGAATTTTTACCAAAGGGGATGACACTGCACTTTTTGGCACTGAGCTTGAGGCCATGGCTTTGACACCTGGCATCTGTCTCAGTGAGGCCCTTTTGTAGGATGTCCACATTGTTAGGAGTTTCAATTATGGCTCCTAGTCTGCAGTCATCTGCAAACTTCATTAGCCAAAGACCTTCTGTGTTAGCCTGTATTTCGGAAAAGTAGATACCAAACAGGAGAGGACCCATGACTGAATCCTGTGGTACTCCACTTGTCACTGGTCTGAAGTCGGATTTGGAGTCTGCTACTTTCACAATGTGGGTTCTGTCAGTGAGCCAGTTGGCAACCCATTTTGTGACATAGGGATTTATACTTAGTTTAGTGAGTTTATTTATAATTCCAGAGTGGGGGATGGTGTCAAAAGCCTTGGCAAGATCTAGATAGGCTGTGTGAACTACCTTACCCTCGTCTGTGGCTTTGGGGACTGCTTCAAAGAAGTCAATTAGGTTTAGGAAACATGATCTGCCTTTTACAAACCCGAACTGGGTGGGGGTCCAGAGTTTGGAGATTACCAATGTCTTTGTTTATAAGTTCCACGATGATACGTTCCATGGCCTTGCAGACCAGGCTCATTAGGCTAATGAGGCGGTAGTTCCCGGGGTCCGTGGTGGCTCCCCCTTTGTGGAGTGGGATAACTGTCACTATGTGCCATTCAGTGGGCACAAAGCCTGAGGTGAGGCTATTATTGAACATGGTGCTTAGGTGGGGTGCCAGTTCATTCCGTAGTTCATATAGAACGCAGCCTGGGATGTTGTCAAGTCCCATGGATGCTGTGTTCTTGGCTTTGGAGAGTGTGGTTTTTACCTGTGCAGCCGTGATTACATGAACTTTGCATTCTTCAGGTATAGAGATGGGCCCTTTAGGGGGTGAGGGGGGTAAAGTTAGCACTGAACCTATCTGCCAGGATATTGACAGTATCAGTTGGTTCTGTATATTTAGTGCCATTGTGCTGTAACTCAGAGCAGATCTGAGTGTTGCCATTGGGATTCTTGACATAGCTATAGAATGCTTTGTGGTTGTCTTTAGAATCAGTGGTGATTTTGTTTTCATAACTAGCTTTGGAGGATTTTATGAGGGATCTCAGCTTCTTACTGAGGCTGACCAGGGAGTTCTTCCAGTCATGGGATTTTACTCTTTTTTTGCAACAGTTTCTTTCTTCTGTTGCAGAGTTTGTTTATGGCTTAGTTCTTAGAATAGCTTCTGCTACTTTATAGATATAAAATTCTGTATGATTATTGTTATTCTCCTTAAAGGTCTGCATCCAAAATAACAGCCTTTCCTTGTTTCTTGAGATTCCCCCCATTTCATAATCATCTCTTTCCATTTGAATTATACTTTTCTGCTTGTGCTATGTATAGGATTGTGTTGCACTGAAATACCCCTTCTAATTGGATAATCACAGTCCAGCCTGTTCTACTGGAAGAATAAGCTTATCCCACTTGACTCTTGCCATCTTCCTCTCCCAGATAAAATCCTTAAGCTCTTTATTAATTGCTATCGACAACTTCTCCTCTGTTTGATAAAAATATGCCTGACCGGTGTATAAGACCAAAGGGACTAAACAGTTTTTAACTGCTTCCATCTTAATATCGATTTCCACTTAACAGAGCTTTCACTTCCTCAGTTTTTGTATTATCTTTTGTTTAGTCTCTTCCCACATATCCTTAGCTGCCACACCAGAATCCTTTTTAATTCATACGCCTGCTGAATACTTCATTTTGTCTTGTCCCCATAAATACAGATACTGCTAAACCAATTCATATGTGAGTACATAATTTACAGCTATTGCCTTTGTTTTAGCTTCATTAATTTTGTGTCCTAAAAAGATATGAAACTGTCTCAGAATGTTCCACAACACTCTAATGTCCCTTTCTGTTTTTTTTTTCAGGTATAAAATAATGTCATCTGCAAACAGAGCCTGCTTTTCTTGACTACCATACCAATTATATCCTTGAATTTCCAAGTCCCATATTTTCTTTGCCAGTGGCATGATAGGATTGTCTGTGATATTATGAGACTGATGGTTAAATACAACTTTCAGATGGACTTTATATTGACTGAAATTGATGTTAAATAGATATATTTGTGGTGGCTTACTGTTCGAAAATCATGATTCTAATTATCATAATATTTTTCCAGTATTGATAAAACAAGTGAGGATATTATGCAACGTAAAATTGCCAAGCTGAAAAGAGACTGTGATGATTATGTAAAAGAAAGGTGTATCTGGATCCACCTGTGTTCCATGGTAATGTTTTAATTGATAAAGAGACCCACCCAATTAGACAGGATGGGGGAATTGATGTCATCCAACCTTCATATAGAAGCAAGAAATGAGTCCGCCCCTTTAGGGGAATTGGCGGTGAGAAGATCAGAGTGGTTGAGGTACACAAATTACTGCTAGTACAACCATGGACTCAGTGCGAATGAAAAAGTGTATCAGAAGTTATGAGTCAAACTGAAAAGGAGGAATTAGAGGAAATGAACTGTGAGTTGCCCTCAGAGTGTAGCGAATATTTTAATGATGTATTACAAATTATTTTAAATGAAATAAAAGACTTTAAAGTTATTCTTCCAAAGACATTGTGACTAGTCAAACTAATGTTTTATTGAGAGGTTTAACATTTGTACCAGCAAGGAGAGTTAATATAACTGATGAATTGATTGATTTAAAATTGTTTATTTAAAAACTAAAATTCTCCTTGTGGTTCTCAACAAGTAGTAAGAGTTTGAAGAATAATATTTTATGGAAACTGTGATGGGCCGTCTTTATCCGGGGCAGTGATCAAGGAGCCTCAGTCTCACCAATGACACTACTGAGAGATGGTCACTAAAAGCAGGATTAGACTTACACAGTAATTTTAAATGCAGCTCTCTGCATCAAGCACAATTATTTCCCAAAGAGCAGTTCCAAGTGACTGACACACCCACACCTGGGTATTTGTTGTTCACACACACACGCGCGCGCACACAAACACACACACACACACACACACACACACACACACACACACACTCTTGGGAAAGGATGGCACAGATTTACTAGCTGTGCGCCCTTATGCCCAGACAATAAGGTAATGATACTGCCACCAGCCAGTCACTGTCAGGCTTTTACAAGGAGATACAATTATACCGAGTAAAATCAATACTAACATAAATCGTAGAGTGTAACCCAAGCAACAAGGCTTTTTGAAGTGGCCAATGGGTCACTAGAATAAGCACAGCTACTCTGAATATGTTAAAAGTAATCTTTAAAAGACCAACCAAAAAGGTGTAAAAACATTTAATAATAAATAGTAAAATAGAAAACATGAGATTATTAAATATTTAAGTGCAATAAACATCAGAATTTCAGTCAGAGGAGAAATAAAAATAAAACAGTTGGACAGATTCAAGCAGATAAAGGAAAAACAATACTTAGTTAATCTCACTATAATTCCTCATTGTCTAAACAAAAACTGTTCTGTATCTAACTTAATTAATACATCAAGGCAAGATTGGATGCTGAGTTGTTTACTTCCACAAGGCAAGGTGATGTTCTTCCCACTTCCACTGATCTAACTGAACTGACTGTGATAACTGTCATAGATTTTTTATATCAGGATCCAAAGAAAATAAATCAAAACAACCTGATCTGTGAGTTCCATCCCCTCAGTGCTGGTTATAGAATGAAATCACACTTGATCACATGACTATGGCAGAGAACAGTCTGAGAGGTTTTCTAAGATCGGTTGCAGTATTTGAAAATGATAGAATTCTTTGTTTAATCATAAACATTTAATCAGTTATAATAACACTGTTGATACATTTTTAACATAACCATCTGTACAAGTCAGTGTGATAGTCAAATGACAGAAAATTATTTAGAAAACTGTTTACAAAACTCCAGCTAACTGTACTGGCATATTACACATGCACTGCCCTATTCTCCCTGGCACAGATGGCAGTAACTCACATCTTCACAGAGACCTACTTTATTCAAACCCCCCTTCACCATACATTACAAATGTTTGAGAAATTATGTGAATTGGACATACAACATGCTTTAAGTAAACCTAATGTGTATAACTTTTGGAATATGTGTCAGTCCGATTTGACATTATTAAAAGAGATTTCCAGGGATGATAGCATTAGAGTAATGAAATCTGATAAGGGGTTGGGTTGGTTATTGTGAATAAAGAAAATTATTCTAGTCACATGTATTCTGTACTTATGGAAGTTACCTATGAGGTCTCGTAATGAAATTAATATAGCCTATGAGGTCTCGTAATGAAATTAATATAGCCGTTGCCAAAATAGATTTGCAGTTGGAAGATATGTTAATGCAAGATCAGATTGCTAAAAGTGAATATGATTATATGTTTAATGACAAACCTTTAATAGCGTATATATTTGGGATCCTTAAATGTCTGGATAATCCACCTCTTAGACCAATAGTGGACGGTTCCAAATCTAAAACTCACTTTATAGCTAAGTTAGTGGATAATGTTTTTTTTTGCGGCAGACCACCTCCCAGCGGAATTCTTACAAATTGCGTCTGATGTAATTGCTTACCCAATATCAATCCTTATCAATAGAACCATAACTGAAGCCAACATCCCCTCTATCTGGAAGATCTCCTACATCATTCCGCTTCACAAAGGAGGTAACTCCACAGAAATATCTAACTATAGACCAATAGCTATTCTGTCCCCAATAGCGAAAATCATGGAAAGATGCATCCACAAACAACTTCTTCACTACTTAACCTGTAACCATCTCCTGTCGAACTCCCAGCACGGCTTTCGCCCCCACCACAGTACCACCACGGCCCTCCTTTCCTTTGTCGACTCCATTAATAACAATCGTAATAACAAACTAATATCCTCCGCCCTCTTTCTCGACCTATCGAAAGCTTTCGACATGGTCAATCACCAACTCCTTCTAAACAACCTTGCAACCCTACATCTGGACACCCCAGCACTAACCTGGTTCCAGGCTTACCTCACTGGTAGGCAACAAGCTGTCCGGTGGCAAAACAGACTATCAGGCCTACTCCCCAATACCATTGGCATTCCTCAAGGCTCAATTCTGGGTCCACTTCTGTTTTCCATCTTCATAAATGACCTACACTCAGTCATCCCTAAATCCACCTGCATCCAATACGCCGATGATTCCACCTTGATCTGCTCTGATGTCTCTCTCCTAAATCTCCAAACTACCACTCAACACTGTTTTTCTCTAGTAGAAAAATGGTTCACCGATCTGAAACTCCTACTTAATCCAACCAAAACCAAACTACTACTATTTTCTCCCAACGTTTACTTAACCCTTGGAACAGAACTCACAAGTAACGACAATACAACCTTCCATGTTAAATCCAACAATGGGACTATCATAACCCCTGTCGCCAGTACCAAACTACTAGGTGTAACTATAGATCATAAACTCAAATTTGACATTCACATTACACAAACTGTAAAATCAATTAACAAAAAACTAGGTTCCATGTACAGAATAAAAAACTATCTAACCCAACTGCCAAATTAACTATTGCCCGCACACATCTTCTCTCCACCCTCCTCTATGCCTCCCCAGTCTTTTCTTTCCTCAACAAACGTGAACTTAACACGCTCTCTACTGCCTACAACCACATTGCTAGATTTATTACTGGATCCCCCTATCGCACCCACCATTGTACATCTTCTCTCCACCCTCCTCTATGCCTCCCCAGTCTTTTCTTTCCTCAACAAATGTGAACTTAACACGCTCTCTACTGCCTACAACCACATTGCTAGATTTATTACTGGATCCCCCTATCGCACCCACCATTGTCTCAACCTGAGGAAACTTGGCTGGTTGGAACTCCCAAATCTTCTCAAACTTAACCAACTCACTGAAGCCTGCAAACTAATCAACCAACCGGATAGAACTCCCTCACTATCTAGCATTTTGACCCCATATACTAACCTCAATAGCCTTCGATCATCCAACAGCACCCAGATCCGAACCATCACTGCAAGAACTCAGGTGGTGATGCCCTCTTTGCCAACTCCATTGGCAAACCGTGGAACTCCCTGCCAAACTACCTTAGAAGCACAACTTCACACCATCAGTTCAAAAACAACCTAAAAGAATATCTCAAAAAACAATGGCTATGCCCATGTCGTGAACCTGACTAAACATATATTCTCAACCCCTTTCCAAACGTCCAAATCTATCAACAATGGCAAACATGTTTATTCTTCTTGAAATGCTCTATTTACTATTTGCTTATAAGATACCTCAGCTATAAATAACCTTCTGATTGCTCTGCTGTCTTTTTAACAACTATGTAAAAAAAAAAAAAAAATTTCTCAATCATTGTGTATTTTGGAAAATGTACATTATTTTCTTACCGTTTTCACTTGTATTTTTATATTGTATTAACTACTATGTTGGAGCTTTTCTCCTCGGGCCTCTACTGAAAAAGGATATGTATCCAGCTAGACTAGCCCGGTTAACAAATGTAAAATAAATAAATAATAAAATAAAATAAATAATAAGATGGTTTGAAAAGTTTACCTTACATTTGTATGGATTCATGGCAGTTCTTGAGCTTGATGAATGAGGTGGAATTTAATGTGGACACTGTATTTTTAACAATAGATGTGTATAATTTGTATTCTGAGATTCCACAAGATACAGGGATCCAGTGGTTTGAGGAATACATTTATACCAGTATTTCATTAACTCCAGTGAAAGTAAATGCATCATCATCATTAATGGCGGTCATTTTTAAAAATAATTTTATGTACTTTGAGGGTCAACTATTTACACAGAAAACTGGTGTGGCCATGGGGGCAGCATGCACCTCTATTTTTGTGAACTTCATGATGGCTCATCGGGGAAAAAAGGTATATTTAATGAATAGTGAGTTTAAGAATTCTTATTCGGCATATAGTAGATTTTTGGATGATATATTTATTTTATGGACTGATATTCCTGTCCAGATGCAAGAATATATTAATAATATATTTATTTATTTATTTATTTATTTGCATTTGTTAACCGGGTTGGTCCAGCTGGGTAAGAATTACCCTTTTTCAGTTGAGACCCGAGGGGAAAAGCCCCAAACAGACATACAAATAGAGACAAATTAACAATATTACAGAGGAAAACAATATTATGGGTACAATGGATAAGAAAAACAAACAATGAAAGTTTGAGAATATGAGTAAGGTAGGCCAGAGGCATGCATGCAAAAGATTTATGAAAAGGTGTTCTGAGCAAGATCTCTGAATTAAGTTAAAGTAGGCAAAGAAATATGGTAGAATTTTTAAAGTTTACATTTAATTTTAATAAAGATAGGATGGCTTTTTTGGATATTGAGATCAGGAAAGATTATGTTAATAAAAAGTATGTATCTAGTGTATATATATAGGAATCTTACCTTTTCTAATTCCTTTTTACAGTATAATAGCTGGCACCCTAAACACCAAAAGTAAGCTGTGGTGATAGGCCAGCTAGGGCAGCTAGCAAGATGGTTTTGGATATGGAAGAGCTTCTTAAGGAATGTGATATTTTAGCTATGTTCTCTAAAAGAGGTTATCCTGTGGAATTCTTCACTGAAAATATGGATGAGGTGGTTGAGAAAAAAAGGAATGGATTCTATATGCCACATATTCTTTCTAACATCAAGGAAAATTATTTAAGTACTGTCTCTAAGTTCCCAATACGATTCTAATAGAATATTTATTACTACATTTATTTTAAATAGTAGAGCCATCACAAATGTTTTATATAAGAACTGGGCTCTATTTTCTGAAAACAGTGAAATATGGGTTAAACTAAGTGGTAAGCCATATGTAGTTTATAAGAAGGATAGGTCCTTTAAAAATTATTTAGAAAATGAAAAGGACCTTGGTTTTAAAAGAAGGAGAAATAAGAATGTTATGGGTATGTGTAAGTGTGGCCATTGCTCCCAATGCGCATATGTATCATTGACTAACAGTTTTCAAATAAGGGGTGAAACATTTAAGATGAATGGACATTTTTCTGTGATTCTAAAATGGTTGTGTATTTAGCTCAGTGTAACTTTTGCCCTGCATTTTATGTAGGGAAAATGTCTAGAAAGCTGAAAGAGAATATATATGAACATTTGTTTGAAATTCATAAGCAAAAAAGTACTAATGATTTATAGAAGCATATTGAAAAAGAGAATGAACATCAGTTTGTGTTTTTACTGCTGCAACAGATAGTTTATGACCCACTGGGCTTAATTATTGATGAACGTTAGAAAAAAATGTGAAGTGAAATGGCAATTAAAGCTGGATACTATTAGATTTCCAAGATTAAATGAAAGCAATACTATTAATTCTGTGTTAACGTTAAAATATTATGGTCTTTGATTGAATATATCAATTATCACATTTTTGATGATATTTAATTGATTTTACTTTTGTATTGGTTTGATGGAAATGTGACATTGGCTTTAAATATTTAAGTGTGGGATTTAAGGAGTTTATTATCTTATGATGACATTCCCTATGGAAGAAACAAAAGCACTCAACATTTTATAATAAAGTTATTTGGCTGGTTGATGAATTAGTTGTCATTTTTGCACCACAGCAAGTTTATAGTTATCAAAGATTGCATCTTTATTATTAAAGGTCTAGGTTGTTTTCTCATAGCCAGGTTTGGAGCATACACATGATGTGCTCTTTCAACTAACAGTTCCTGCTGTGGGACATCAGTCCAGTTGCTTGTTTGTGCTTTCATAAAATTAACAGAGTCTGTTTCTTCTAGCTTCTCAGGTATGCAGAAAATCTCAGGTTTTCCATACTTGTTCTGTCCTCTAATTCCATTATTCAGCCAGCCTTTTCTTCAATTCATCCTCTGAGTTTTGCAGTTTTATCACCTTATCTGATTATCTGTTTAAAGCGTCTTCCATATTTCCAGTTTTTTATTGTTTGAGTTGATATACTCCATCAGTGTTTCATTTATTTTAGTCAGGTCAGTGTGCAGTTGCCTTACACTTTTCTCTAGGTTACTGGAAGTCATGTCTGGAGTTGCACTGCTTTTTGCTGAACAGCTACAGTACTGTTCCCAGTCAGTGTTTTTTCATCGCCTTTCGTAGCTGATTTTCCTTCAAGTCCTCTGCATTTCCTTTTTCCTGGCATCCAGGCAGTGCATTTACTAGCCAGTCACTGAATTTCACCCAGAAGTCTAGGTCCATTGACTTTCTCTGCTATGTTTCTGTTTTCACACTGGCAAAGCTAAAATTAATATGTTACTCAATATGCAGCCATCTTGCAAGTCCCAAATTAAATATTATTGTTTTATACTTAAATGCACGCTAATGCAAACATTTATTCTAACAACCTTCTGAGTTAGAAAGTTGCTAGAATAAGTTATCACTTAGCACGCATTTTCTGAAGGATGTGCATTCTGAAACTCAAATGTCTGTCCTACTTAGTAACTACAATACTCAATGGTTTGCCAGAAAACCACAACTTTTTTTATATAATGAGCAAAGCAAAACATCAGGAGTATTCTTTAAAATCACGGAATTGAAAACTACATAATTTCAAACTCATTTTAAACAATAGCTGCAAGTATTCCAACTTATTTCACAAAAATACACACTGGTCTTGCAAATCCAGGAAGTTACCTAAGCATACAACAAGAGAGTACATCACTGTCATCCACCAACAGATGCTAGCCACACTCAGCAGTCAGTAGTTACTTTACTGTGTACATGTCATCTGACAATAATAATAATAATAATAATAATAATAATGATAATTAGAAGAAAAAGAAAAAAGAAAAAGAAAGAAATACATTTCAGTTTCTTAGAGTATGAATCAGGAATTAGGGACAATTGAGACATGCATAACTTCAGCTTTGCCTCATATAAATTAATAGCCACAAGTATTCCAACTTCTTTTACATGCCAAATGCACACTATACTAGTCCTACAAAACCAGTTAACTGAGGAAACACTTTCATCCACAAACAACTCCACCCTCCCCACTCCGCAATTAAAACCACTTTGCCCTGCTGTGTATAACTCATCTAATATTGATAAAAAAAACATTCTCAACCTCTTAGCACAGGTCAAGAATCATGGATAAAAGTAAAGAAGTGAAGGACAAAGGCCCCCAAAATAGGAACATGTTTTAAATATCGAATTTTACACTCTTCAGTAATTTTTTATTGCTAGAATTACAGGTTTTACATTACCATTCATTTCCATTGCTCACTCCTCATATAATGTTAAAAAGGGAAGGACTTGCTTTTTAGTTCTCGTCTTGTAATGTGGAACATATGGGCAAAACACAGAAAACTTCATCTAGAGAGATCACAGCATGATTAAAAATGTCCTAGAGTATACTTAGAAAAATTATTTTGATGAAGTGATATAATTCAGTATTTGCCTTCATACCTCTCAGCTTCATGGTTCATTAATTATTGACAAAGGCAAAATCGGGGGGGGGGGGTGGAACTGAGGGACAAAAATCAGGAAAAGTTTTTAAATACTACTCAATGTCTCTCAAAAGTTAACAGAACAGGTGCCATATCATGATGTATGAGATTGCTGGAATAAGGCTCTGTGTGGGGCTTTCCTATTGGTAGTTTGCCTTTAAACTTGCTTGTATTTAAGCCTGGTGCTTGTGTGTAGCTGCACACCATGCAATGGGGGTTAGCGGTGCCTTGTATAGATGCAAATGCCTATAAACACTTTTTATTTTCCTAGACACCAGTCACTGAAACCTTCCTAGGTTCTCTGCTGCTCTTCAGGCAACTCATCTGTCCATTTCTGCATTACAGGCAACGCAGCCGAGCACTGAGCAGGGTTGTCCCCACTTTTCATCCCTGATCTTATACAGAATAAGTCCCCTGATCTAATTTGCCCTCTCACAAACTAGTACTTAGGAATCACCTGCTACTGTGGGCAGTCACTTTCTCAACATTTATTCAGCCAGCCTGACTGACATGGGCATCCTGAGGCAATGTAGCAATTGGCTCATGTATACTGACAATCACCTGCTCCTAAAGCACACAAATACAGTAAGCGAGAGATGTCACTATACCATGAAACTTGAATCATTCCTCTCACATAATAAACAAGCCACCAAACAGGTTGTCAGTGCACACCTCTCCTCTTACACAAGATAAAGTCAAGACACATAAACCCACATACACAGAGGGACTCACCAAGAACCTACCAAATGACCAGAGACCTCCTAAACACAAACAACCCACACATAATAGTAGACAAACAGAATCCACCATTATACATAACACTCATATCAGTGTCACAGTAATTAAGCCCCTACGCAAAACACCTCAAAACCAAATGCCCTGGTCATAGGTGACTCAGATGTCCATCTCACCAGGATAGACAAGGAGAAGGTCACGGTCAGCTGCCTGTTGGGTGCCAGGATCTGTCAGGTCATGCATGCACTCATGTCACTCAGCAACAATTATCATTATGACTTTGTTATAGTACATGTTGGAGTGAATGACTTGAGATGTACCTCTCTGGACTATATGAAGAGAGACATGATAGAACTCTCAGATTATCTGTTCCAGGTAGGTTTGTCTGTAGCCCTAAGCAGCATTCTACCTTCACCCAGGATGATGCCACAATACAGACAAAAAATGATTTCAACAATTGGCTTAGCTTCTGGTGTCTTTCCAAGGGAATCCAGTATCTGACAGCTTGGGAAGACATGGCCAACAGACTATGAAGCTCTGCCAGAGACGGCCTTCATCTGTCTCCTCAAGGCTTTTGGATACTGGCAAAGATGCTTGCCTGCCCCCTATGGCTATAACTTTTGATGTAAAAAAATCCACTGGAGACAAACTCAAGGTCATGCTGCTTAATGCCAGGAGCCTAAATAGTAAGCTGCACTCCCTGGAAACGCTCCTCACCTTGGAAGATGCTGACGTTTGTGCAGTCACTGAGTCTTGGTTCAAGGCCACAGACAGCACACCCCTGTCATACAAAGCTACAATGCCTTTCACATGTTCAGACCCCAAAACGAGCTTGAAAGAACCAAAGGCTGAAGTGTATCCATTTTCACTAAATCCAAATACACCCTGAGACTGGTGAAACAGTACAACTCTGTTGAGCTACTCCAAGTCCAAATAGCTATAGGTAAAATACCCTACCATATCATAGCTAGCTACAGATCCACCACCATGAACCAGTAGAAATACACCGCCTACCTGGAGTTTCTAGTCACTCAATATAGAGCGAAACACCTTGGTCATGGGAGAGTTCATCTATCCATCCATTGATTGGGCATCTTACACAAGCACAAACACAATCACTCTGAGGTTCTTGGACTTTGTTAATCCAAATGCCCTGGAACAGTTAGTCTGCACCCCTACAAGGGGCTCAAATGTCCTAGAACTAGTACTCACCAACATTGGGGGGGGTCACTGCACTATGCCCAGTGTGTTGCCCTCCCTTACTATGTCAGACCATAAATCTGTTCTTGTTTGAAGTAAAGATCAGACCTGACACCCCCACAGGAGCAAAAAAAAAAATGAAAAATTTCACCAAAGCAAGGTATAGCTTTCAAACTATGGTATAAAAGGTTTCAAAGCCCCTGCTAACACAGGCAATGATGACTCCTATGCAGAGGAGTACAAAAATGCTCTATTTAGCCACTTAAAAATGTACTGACTTGGTTGTACCTGACAGAACTAAAATCACGTCCTCTCAAAAAAAACAAGCCACCTTGGTGGACTGCAAGTATAAATAAGTTATATAACAAAAGAAAGAAACTGATATCTAAGAACAAGAGGACGCTTACTCAAAGGAAGATTACCCTCCACACCTTAAACAAGCAAATGAGAAACTGTAAATTCCTCAAAAGTTAGTGACAAGACTAAATTAACATCCCTAGCTAAAGACAATCATAAGGCATCCTTTAGCTACATCCAAAACCTAAAACAGAATGCCCAGCTGTGTGCCAAATTTATAGTGGATGGCACCATTCACACTGAACCTGAAGAAATTGCCAAACTGCTGAGTGACAGATTTGGCAACAATTTCACTCCCCTGTTCCTACGAGCCATACCACATAGCATTCTTGACAACAGTCCTTTACCTAGTATCTCCAAAGAACAGGTCATACAAATGCACTCCAAGATCAAAAATACAGCCTCTATGGGACCAGATAACATCTAAAACAAGACCTAGCAGAACCACTTAGCACTCTATTTAACCACACAACCACACTCTGAGTGCTAGTTTTGTGCCGGCAGAGTGGAGAACAGCAACAGCAACCCCTTTGCACAAAGGGGGTCCATCAACCGACCTTGGGAACTATAAACCCTTTAGCCGAACCTGCTTTATCTGCAAGGCCATGGAAAGAATCATCATGGACGTTATCAACCAGGACATAGGCAACTTTCAATCTCTTGACCCGACCCCGTTTGGTTTTGTCAAGGTGGATCCTGCTTATTAAACCTGTTGGACTTATTTGAGATTGTTATCAAAGTCCTGGATGAGGGGAAAGCAGTACATACCATCTAGCTTGATTAGCCAAGGTGTTTGACACAATTACCCTCGCAGGGATCATTGAGAAACTCTCCTAGCTGGGAATTAATGCATACATCATTAGATGGGTAGCCAACTGGATCACTGATAGAATGCACAGAGTCAAAGTTGGGAGTCCACTTCCACCAGTATATCAGTTACCAGTGGTGTACCACAAGGATCTGTACTGGGCTCTCTACTGTTTGGAATCTATTTCTCTGAAGTCCAGACAAAAGTAGACAGACTGTGGCTTACCACGTCTGCAGATGATTGTAAACTGGGCACAATCATAGCGTCCCCCAAAAATGTCAACATATTACAGAAGGGACTGACACAGACAAATAATTGCTGCCAAAGTCATGGGCTGACACTAAACACAAAAAAATGAAATGCCTCATTATCCATTTGGCAAAGTAGTAGCCCTTGTTATTTAAGATGTAGATAGCACTGCTTTAAGCTCAAAGACAGTGGTGTGAGACTTGGGAATGCAAGTTGATAGCAATCTAAACTTTGATCACCACATGTCCATGGTGGTTAAGGAAAGCCTTCTACACTGCACATCTCATAAATAATGGCATCACATTCAAGACCAGGGAGGTCATAACTCTGCTGTACTTGACCCTTATCAGACCACTGATCGAGTACAATGCTCCCTTCTGTATGTACCTCACCAGACACCTTCAGCAGCTGGAGAGACCACAGAGGCTTCCAACCTGGAGAATTCAGAGCTTTCAAGAAATTACTTACATGGGAAGACTGAAAGCCATATCACTGTACTCTGTATCATAAAGGCTGCTGACAGGTGACCTATGCCTGGCCTACAGAGCAATCTCTGACCCTGCCCTAATGGAAATGCTGCACATCCGCAAATCAAATGGGACAAGAGTCACTTGCTCCAGGGATCTCAAACTAGCCTGTGACATTAAAAGAACATGTAGGAGAGACAGATAAGTCTCCCAGGGATTGCCACTCCTCTGGAATAAGCTCCCACTTCATGTGAAGCAGAGGTCTTCAGTGACCCTATTTAATTGCAAACTTGACAGTTAGATGGGTAACCATAAATTCATCCCTGGGTTGGCACCTATGTCCCTCATGGACAGGGGCAATCAGTGCTGATCATAGAATCGATTTACAAATGACGACCATCTAACAATGGGCAATTAGGGTACACATTTTTTTTACATGGTTAGCCTTGTAAAGGCCCTAGGGCCATTAGCCTAAAAACCACCTATGAACATCTTTTTTTATAATTCTGGAGTTAACTATTTTAGTTTCCTGTTCAAAATGCTTATTTTGAATGGTAGTACTTTAAAAATCTGAGCAAGTCAACAACTGTATGTCAAGAATACTGACACTTAAAGACTCAAAATGAGGAATACAGCACACCTCATAAAGTTAAAAAGTATGTGTTTAACTGACAACTTTTATTTAGGAGGAAGATGTTCAAAGAAATGAAGAATAGCTTACATCTTCCTGCAGCCTGGGTCATATACAATTTCCCACCACCACTGTTCATCACTTGTAATGCAGATCAAATCTTCACCAAGCATCAGAAGAGCACAGGCACATAATGCATGTGTGCAAATAGCTTCACCCCCCCCCACAAGTATAAACAGATATTCACTGTAGCATTCAAACAGTTTATTTAAAAAAAAATTAAATTATGGATCGTTATGTTCAGCATACAAGCTAACTGAATGTATTAGCTTTGCTGAATGTAATAAGATAAGAAGTTATGCTGAATTGCATGTTTACTTCTGAAGTCAATCCCCCAAAGTCATGGGTCCAGGATGGCTGCTTGAGTTGCCCCTATTATAATCCGCCACTGTACCATATAGTGAATTGATCTACTATTGCCTTCATCTGGCATCATCCAGAATTCTGTCCTCTATCTAAAATCTTTTTTAGTTCATACTCTTTCATGATTGGAGCTTGGAATCTCTTAGTACGGAACTGGCAAATCCATATCTGCAGTGACTATTATCATCTTCTTACCACTCCGCTCCTTTATTCGCTCCTCCCATCCATCATCCTCCTTTCTTGATATGCCTGGCGGATAATGCACTTATCAGTCCGCCTGCCTTGTCCCCCTTTATCGACCTTAATTTCGTGTGCAGAAAAGTACGGCCTAGTTAAGTTTTATTCTGGTGTTTGCCAAAAAAAAAATAATAATTATTAGAAAATGGAAATCAAAATCTAAACCAACTATACCTGAAGGAGTGAATATTTTAATAGAGATAAAAGAACAGGAACTGAGATCTTTAGAAAAAAGAGGAGCAAATTACTTAGAAAAAATTGGTTTAAGGTGCTTTAAATAAGTGATCTCAGGTCCTGTATTCTTAGGATATGAAGAAGGCTTTAAGCTGAAAGCGCTCGTCTGGTACCTGAGGAACTGACTGTTTGTCGAATTAAAGTTTTATTGTTTGTTTTTTATTGCTCGTTTTTCTATGGTGGTTCGCCCATATTTTACGTGAATAGAAAAAAATGGGAAATGTGGGAACAATACAAGCAGACTAATGTTTTGGAGGAGGAGTGAAGTTTAACTCAGGCAGGAACTGATCAATTTATGTAATGTTGAATTAATGACAAATATAGAAAATATATGGGATGTATAATGTTTGCAACTGGGGATATTTTAATATGGTTTGTTTTCTTTTATATAAATGTATGTTTGCGTATGTCTTAAGTGATAAAAAAAAATGTGATGAGAGGGGTAAGCTGATTTGGGGAATCTCTCAAGACTTTTAAGCCCTCTTTCTCAAAATTTTCCAAGGGATTTTCTGCACAGTCTCAGCAAAATGCTGGTAAACAGACATATAAAATCAATGGCTGGGAGTATGCCTCTCAAGCATACTTCGTTATGAAGAACATTCCATATTTTGAGTCTTTAAAAGCTCATGTTCCTTTTCCACACTGACGTGGCCTGCCAGCCACACATTTACTGAATCATATTCTTTAAAATAACAATTTATAATTATAAAGCAAAACAGTTTGACCATACCATGAGCCTCCCAGTGGAAGTTATTAATAAGCTATCAGTAAGCATTTCACATTTTGCTTATTTGTTCCACATTATGAGGGGTAGTGTTACACATTTTGAAAATGAAAGTTTGATAGCTATGGCAGGGAGATTCCAAAAAGAAATCTGGAACCCCCATAGAACAAAGGTTAGAATGCCAATTTAAGAGACCTTGCATCTGTTCCCACCCTGGCAGTCCCTTATCATTTGCAAAAAAATTTTTCTCCCTTTGGCAACAGATTTTTTCAGACAAATGGGTCTGTAGCTGATCCGGCTTGGATACAAATGAAAGTGGGAAGAAATTGCTCCTTTCTAGGGAATTCCTGCTCATCTAACATACCATACCCTTTTGTTTCCTCCTGACCTACAACAGATATTGTCTCACGTGGTAATAGAAGCAGTTCCTTCTTCTCAATTGGGAATAGGATTTTATTCAAGAATATTTAGTGCCAAAGAAATAAAATGCCTGGAGACACATTCTGGATCTTGCTTTCCTAAAGCATTTAATGATATTGCCCAAGTTCAAAGCGCATTTACTTCACTATGTTACCCCTTGTCATCATTTGAGTTTTCACTTCACAACCTGTTACCCCTTTTCCTCATCTGAGTTTTTTGTAACCTTAGATTTTTTATCAAATTTCTATTCATCCCGATTCCAGGTGTTTAAGGTTTTGTGTGTTTTGATCTTATCAGCTTTCTACCTTACCCTTTGGACCACTGCTTCATGCGTGTTCACAAAGTGTCTAGCTCCTGTTAAAGCACATTACAGGCTATAGGTTTTACACAATTTTCCATATTTAGACAACTTGATTGTCTTTGAAGAGTCTCTGTGTGTCAGGAATCTCTCACTTGAGTAAGGGATCTCCTACACAGGCTGGGATTCCAAGAAAACTTTCAAAAGTCTTTTTTTTTTTTTTTTTTTTTTTTTTTTTTTAACTCTATCACACAGGATTTTGTTTCTGTGCTATCTGTTCATCTCAGCACAAACAGCTTATCTTCCACAGGAAGAAAAACAGATCTATATTTAGACCTATTCCACAGGTTTTCTACTCAGACTTTTGTCTGAATACCTCAGTCGGTCACCACAGATGCCTTGGACTTTGTTTGGGGAACAGTATCACAGGGGATCAAGTGCAAGGCTTCTGGGACAACAAAAACAGACCAAAGGACATAAAGATAAAAGAGATGTTAGCTCTTATCAAGGCTCTCATCTCTGAATCCTCCTTGGTCTCCAGGGCCTCTTCAAGTAGGTAAACAATACCAAACTGATGTGGTGCATAAACAAATGGAGGAACCAGATATTACCCCTATGCAGACTAGCAGTGTTATCATGGGATATAGCTTTACAGCACCATCTCACGCTGCAGGCATCTTACATTCATTTCATAATCGTGTGGAGACAAACTGAGCAGAGCAAAGGCCAACCCTCATGGATGGAAACTAGGTCAGTGTCTTCCTTGAGAAGACAGATACCTTTTCTTTTCCTTGCACAGGAATGTTCCTGTATGCTTGTCCACACTTTTCATCGATATCCAGGGTACTTCTGAAGATTCAGAAGGAAGCTGCAAATTGTTATGACTACCTTCTGGCCCAGGCAACAGCGGTTCTCCCTTCTTTTAGAATTGGCCATGGCCAGTTACCACAACTTTCTTCACAGACTGGATCTAATCATAGAAGAAGAGGGGTGATTGATCCATTCCTACCCTAAACAACTACAAACAACTGCCTGCATGATACGGTCTTAAAACCTTTTAGACACCCGTTGACCAAGGACATGCAGCAGGTACTAATGTAGGCAGGAAAGCTTGCTACATGAAAATATATACAAGTAAATGCAACAATGTTTCTAGTCGGAGCCAAGAAAATAACCAGCATGCATTCGCGGCCGGCGTTTCTCTGGTTTTTAATATTTGTGTGAGTTAACTTACTGTCGTATGGCCTTGTCTTACTCTTCTACCAAGGTTCATTTGTGAGCCATTTTAGCATACCTGTCCATAGATTCCCCCTTTCAATCCATTCTCAAGTCAAGATTCTTTTGAATGGGGTGCTGCATAAGAGACCTCCAACAAAACCGGTGGCTCCTCCATGGGATTGTAATTTGGCATTTGTATAACTAACTATTGCTCCATTTTAACAAGCTCTAGGCTGACTTGAGGTTTCTTAAAATGGAAAACAGCTTTACTGATTGCTCTGACCACTGTGAGAAGAGTATCTGAGTTGCAAGCTCTCATGGTGGGTCAACCCTATCATTTTCAACAGAGACAGGGTTTCTCTGAGAACTAATCCTTCTTTTATACCTAAAGTAGTATCACAGTTTACTTTAAGCAAAACTGTCCATCTCCCTGTGCTTGTTCCTGAACCCAAAAATGAGGGAGAAAGGATTCTTTATACCTTGGATGTCCACAGACAACTGGGGTACTATCTTGAACAAATTTTTTCAGAGTTTCTTGAGTTGTTCATTTTTTTGTGAAGGTAAGAAGAGGGGATAAACCTGTGGCAAAACTGACTATTTCCAAATTGTTGTCTCGGGCGTTTATCTTTTATTCCCACCACAACAAAATTATTCCAGGCAGGGTCAAGACACACTGTGCCAAGGTCTTTGCTTCATCTATGGCTTTTTGGAAAGGGTTGGACTCTGGAAGCATTCTAGATTTTCTCCCCAGGCCTCCGTTGAAAAAGGATACAATTTCAGTCTGACTAACGTGGTCAACAAATGTCAAATAAATAAATAATAAATGCAGTGACATGGTCCTCTGTACACTACAAGCTAGTTACTTTTTTCAAGGTCTATGTCAGCCTTTGCTAGGATCATTCTTCAGGACTCCTGGACCCTTATCCTTACACCTTCAAGACGTTATAAGCTGTGATAATCTAACCATATAGTTTAGGCTACTGCAGCACTGATCAATGCAATAAACATAGTACAGTTGTGGAAGTAATCTTACCATAACAGTAGATGTTGGAATTATTACTGTTGCAGTAGCTGCTCCCTTCCTCCACCCCCATTGTTTTTGTTCCATTGTTTTATGCTAGGGTTTGGACACATTTTTGATTTTACTAGTAATATCCTGTCAGGGCTCAGCCTCCCTGTCTCAGTTGGCATGAAAGCTGTTAAGGGTTTGGCATCCAAACCTGTCTTTTACTCAGCTCAGCTTAAGCTAATGGGTTTAGCATATGGAAGGTGCCTTGAAACTTTGAAAGCTGGCTATCATACACTACACAGGATATAAACCATACAGATTAGCCTACTGCAGCAGTGTGAGCATTCAAACATCTACTGTTATGGGAAGCTTACTTACACATCTGTACTTTCTATCCAAAGTATCTTCAAATGAGAAATCCTGTGGTGGCGAGGCAGGCCTCGGTGTATGACTCATAATTAAAGAAGAACATCTAGTCAACACAGTCCAGTTAAACCACCTGGAAATCAGAGGAATCAGAATCCTTGGAGGGGAAATGTTTCCCTAGCTTTTTTTTTTTTTTTTCCTTTTTAAGTTGGGACCCACTGACACTGATGCCTGCCAGTTCCAGTGAAAAACTACAAAGTCCTGATCCAGACTCATCAGATCTTGTGAGGGGCTTGGGGGTATAGATCCCAACCAGCTCAAACTAAAGCAAAATAGCAGATGTCCAAGACTTGTATGTTATGGTACTATTTTGGGTGTGATGACTACCTTAGAGGCTCCAGCCATGGACAGACACTTATGATCACTATTGAAAAACTGTGGACACCTTTGCATGTAGGGCCAAAGGAATACTATCCTAAGTTATCTGGATACGGGTGTCAGAACTTGATAGGTATGGAGACACATCCAGCCTGAATGCTGCAAGGGTTTGCTTCAGGAGAATGTGGCATTTTCGGAGTGAGTGGCAGCTTCCTGAATGGCAGCTTCTTGAAGAGCATCGTCAGAGGCCTCAGTCCAAGTAGTCAGGGGCTGCAAATGTACATCATTATACTGGAGGCCCTTGACCCCACACATCATTCCTAAAGAACTTTTTTTTGTTTTGTTTTTAGAAAGGGTATCCTCAGATGATTTAGCAGATGCTACTGAATACCAGGACATGGTGTGTAACCTTTTCTGCTTCAAATAATCCTGGAGAGATCTGCCCGTCTGCTTAATGGTCTTGTGGTTGAACATGGCATAATGGGAAAGTAGGTGTCATCATACTCCAAACAGAATGAACATAGACTATAAAAACTATAAAAGACTATAAAAATCTTTGTGTGGGATCTGCCTCCTTATAAATAATCCAGATATTAACTTTAAATTCTGACATCAGTTGCCCTGATAATTCACACTTCCTCAAACTGCGAACAAGGACAAAAATATGCATCATTTTTTTCGCCAAAAGTTTACTTATCTGTACTGTGAAAGCCAGGGCAAACAGACAGGCTGATGATACTTTACATCAAACTCCAGTTTTGCAGTAAGGAAGAAAGTACAGTTGTGAAAGAACTTACCATACCAGTAGATGTTCTGCTGATCACTGTTACAGTATTCCAGACTGTTGGGAGTTCTCATCAAAACACCCTGGATGTCCATGGAACCTGGGTACCAAAGCCAAAAACCTTCCATACACCCATATGTCTGACATATGACTTAAGCCCATAGGTGTAAGGATATACAAGTAGATGTACGAGTGTAAATTCTCAGACTATCTCTAAGCTAGTAAGCCTGAACAGGCCTGAGACCCAAACAAAATTGGTTAGCCAGGAGGGGATAGTCAGGAAGATAGTGATCCCCCTTGGTTCACGAGGAAAAATGCTGACTCAAAAAGTAGGATGGTAGGGGGGAAAGAAACACTGCAACAGTGACCAATAGGACATCTGCTGGCAAGCTCTTACACAACTGTAACACACCCTTCCTTAGATCACTGTTGCAGTATTCCAAACTGCTGGGTAATTCACAAAGCTTAAGAAGTGTGAAGGGTTGATGAAGGGAGATAGGAGAATTGTCTAGTAATCCAGAGAGGACTGCCCTGGCAAAGGCTACTCTGGATTTAGAAAATGCCTCTACTCTGTAATGTTTGGTGAAAGCATGCACAGACCAAAAAGTAGCTGCTTCTAAAATTGTTCAATACCCTTGTAAAAGGCTCCAGATGTAGCCACTGTTCTAAGATGAGCGTTTGCTGGAGAGGGTAAAGATTTGCCAGGTTCAGTGTAGCAAAAGGAAATGGATTTAGAGATCCAGTTAATACACATCATTCCATATCACAGTTACAATATTTATAACCCAAGGAATCTCCTGACAAGGATAACCTGACATCTGGCCGGTATAACAAAGCCTTTAGTACTTATAAGCATTGTACGTCACACGTATGCTACCCCGCACAAGGCATAAAGGTGATGTATGGATGCACACTCAGAAATTAAACCCCCCAGGAAGAACAGAATTTCCCAAAGGACAAGGAAAAAAACAAGTGCACCCAGAAGGAGAAAAAGAAGAGCCCCTTGGCTAGGAGGACAAGAGAGAACAAGGCTAGAGCAGAGGGTGCAGGAGGAAGGGAGTGAACACTGCAACAGAGAAGAGGAGGACATCTACTGTTATGGTTACATTTTACACAACTGTACTGTGTCATTCCATATCAATGTTGCAGTATTCCTTACGCAAGGGATAATACAAAAGCTCAACAGGAAACCTGGGAGGAGGACAGCACAGAAGTGCCTTCCAGAAACCCATGCAGAATAGCCCTAGCAAAGCCAGCTCTAGCCCTGGAAATAACATCGAACTCGTAATGCTTGTATGAACAGAGGACCAATTAGCAGCCTTAAGGATGGAAATGGTATCCAGCCCCTTGAAAAAAGCACCAGATGAGGCAACTGGCCTACTAGAATGAGCCTTTCCTGATGAGGAAAGGTTTTCTATGAAAAGAATGACAAAAAGAAATGGCCTTTGAAATCCAGAAACAGATGGTTTTCTTAGCAGCCAAACCCAAAGACCTGGGATGAAAGAAAACAAGAAGCTGCTCAGATTTGCAAATAACTTTTGTTTTAGCCAAGTAATCACATCTGTCTATGCAAATCCAAGGTGTGAAAACCCTTTTCACTGGCAGATAGCAGGGAATGGGAAAAGGAAGGAAGGAAGATGAATAGACTGATTAAGGGAAAGCTCACGGACCACCTTTGGCATAAAAGGAGCGGTATGAACAGACAGTGTTTCTAAGAATAGCCATGAGAGCTTGAAGTTCAGATACTCTTTTGGCTGAAGTGAGGGCCAGAAGAATAATTTCCCAAGTAAAATGTTGTAAGGAAGCTGCAGAAGTAGGCTCAAAAGGAACCAAAGTCAATTTTTCATGGAAAAAAAATTGAGGTTCCAGGAAGATGGATATGAAGGACACCTTTAAGAAATTGCTTGACCTCAAATCTAGAGGCCAGTGGAGGAGTCAAAGGGCAGACAAGCAGAAATAGTTGACAGGTGGGATTTTACTGAAGAAAATGCCAACTCAGCATGGAGCAGATCACACAGAAAAGTGATGTGAACCAGGGGAACCTCCGTGGATAGGAGATCCTGATGGCAGGAGAGGCACCAGACAAAGAATCTTTCCCATTTGGATTTGAATACTGCAACAGTGACAATGAGGACATGGCACATGGTAACTTGGCCAAGCAGTTGGTCAGACTTGTGGATATCCTTAATCATATCCAAGTAGAATGCGAAAGGTCTATGCACATGAAAAGAATATAGAATTCTCTCTCTCTTATTTTGTGGATTAGACAAGAAAGTGGGATGTTTTATGGCCTGATTGACAGTTCATTTACTTCTTTAGGCATGAAGGAGGGGTTAACCTTAAAGACACTTTGTTCTTATGAAAAAGAAGGAGTAGTCATAAGGATCTATGATTCAGTCTTTCATCTGGAGGTGGTCAGAGCTACCAGAACAGTTTTCCAAGTGCAGAATTTGATTGAGGAAGTTACTGTTGCTTCAAAAGGAGAATGAGTTTTTCTGGCACTAAGTAGAGGTCCCAAGTGGGTGGGATAACTTTTCTGGGAGGCTTTAGATGGAGTACACTTTTTAAGAATGGTAAAAACTCTAGTTTGTCTAGAAACAGAGGATTCAGAGGTAGGCAAGCAGATATGGCTGAAGTGTGTGCCTTAACAGAAGAGTATGCTAGCCCAGTCTGCAACAGTTCTCACAAATAAGAGAGGACCAGCCTGTACTGGGTCATGTTTTTTTCAAGTTCAGCATCATATAGTAAATATTTTATGTTTTGGCATGTTAAGATTGTCTGCCTCTTGGAGAACCTAAGCACATCCTCAGAAAACTGGTATCTAAAGGGGATCATAATCTTATCCATAATGTCAGGTTGAGGGATGACCGGTTGGGATGAATTAGTGAGCCCTTCTGTTTTGTAAGCAACTCCACTGTGGAGGGGAGTTATTGGTAATGGCCTTGGTTAGGTGGAAGAGAAGTGGGGCACCAGTGCTGTTTTGGCCAAAAGGGAGTCACTAGCAGGATCTTTGGGTATTCCCCTTTGGATCTTTAACAAGACCTTGGGAATAGGATGAAGTGGAAGGAAAGCATACAAGAAACTCCCTTTCCAAGGAAAAGACATTCTGTCCATCTTCCAAGCTTGAGGACAGTAGGTCCTGATATAAAAACAGTGGAACTGTTGTTGGAGGCAAAGAGATCTACCTTTGGCACCTCCCATTTGTGGACTATGTCTAAGATAATCTCCTTGTTCAGTATCCACTTGTGGGGGTCTTCCTTTGATCTGTTTAGAAATCTGACAGTACATTGTCCTGTGAGGGAATGTAAACTGCTTGGAGGGAGAGATGTTTGAATGGAAGCAGGTCATAGTAGCAAAAGTGCCAATCTGCACAGTTGGTAACATCTTCTAACTGATGAGCTCTAATCTTAGTTCAGGGACAAGGGCCTACAAATCTATCAGGTTGCCTTGTCCATGCTTTGTGTGTGCAGCTCCTGTTATGATGTCCGATTTGAAAGGAAAGCCTGGGCTGTTTTGTCAGTGATGTCCACCACAGTATTTCTTTCTTCAGGAAGGGCAGGAGAGGAATCTGTGTGCCCAGGGTATGAGAATGTTTGGATCAGGCAGATTTCAGGTATAACTGAATCTTCCTCGTATGGAGTCTGGCAAAAGGGACTATGGGGGATGGTGCCACCAAGAATCCTGGTGCTCTGAGGAACTCCCTTGGAGTACAGGACTGAAGAGGAAGAGGCAGAAGGAAGTAACTCATTAGGTTTTGCATTTTTTTTTTCTGGAAGGAAGGCCTGCATTAATTTGGTGTGTATCAAACACAAATCCCCTGAATCTGGATAAAGTAACCAATGATAAAAGTATAATGTTCCAAAAAAGCCACCAACTCGTTGGAATACACACGGCAAAACAACACTAATAAAAAAATAGTAAAAATATATAAAACGTGTGAGCGCTTTCCCAGAGTCCTCTCTGCTTCCTCAGACATACTACAGTAACTGCTGCTCTTGTTTAAATAATGATACATCTGTGTCAAATCCAATCAGTTGACAGTGTCTTGAAAATAAAAATTAAAAAGACATACACTATTTAAAAAATCAAATCATAAAAATAGTGGACTAAAAATGTATGTAAAAAAACTGTAAAAGCTTGCTCTATAAAATTAGATAGTGTTTGTTAAAAGATTTGACTGAACATAATAATCAATGTTTCAAAGTCCTGTTCCTGAGAAAAGGTTTCAGTGAAACCTTACTATTTAGTCCAGGTGGTCTGTGAGCCTGAAATCTAATTATCCATTATTGTTCTGGGGCTTCGGTCTTATTGTTTATGTTCCCACCTCTTTTATTTTCTTGTATAATGTGTAACACTAGAAATTTGAAAGTGTGTGTGGTTCCCTCCTTTACAACATGCATCACTAATGCACTTGTCTCTTATTTTTAATGTCCCTTACATGTTCTAGGACTCCATCTTTGAGCAACCAATTAGTTTTGTCTGCATAGTAGGCTGGGCATTTTGTACAGAAACCAAACTATACAACAAGAGTATCTGCTGTGAAGATGGCTGTATTAACAGGTCATCCATGTAAGGGAATATCTGGTTTCCCAGAGTCCTGCAGTAAGTTATGACTGAAGCAAGGCACTTTATGTAGACAGTCTAAGAGACAAAACAGAGAACTGAAAGTGTGATGAGCCAATAGAAAACAAGCTCAAAAATTTCCTTTAAGTCAGATGAATAGGATGTGGAAATAGGCATCCCCTTGGTCCAGAGACACCAGGAAGGCCCGATTGAGAATGAATGGAGCAGAGCTTGTAGTGCATCATAGATGCATTTAATGCCATGTCTAGCTACTTGTGAATTCTGAGACATCATTTATAAAGCTGTTTACTGGCAGGTTCCCTCAGGAACATTTTTTTTTATTTGAGTTGCTCAGAATAGACAATAAGGGAGTTTGGCAATTCAGAGCTCTAAATGCCAAGGTGGGAGATGTATAAACATCTTTACAGAGCCTGTCCATCACCATGTTGTCTCGGTCAGACGAATGAGCATTGGCAGCAGGTAGTGTACATCTTGTCAGTAGACATGGAAAACACAGAAGGGTCTGCCACACAGTGTTTGTAAAGAAATTTCAAGTCTTCAGGTACTTTGTAAAATTTGTCCAGCCTTTTATGGACTGGTGCCAGTCAGTCAGGTGCAGTGGAGGTTGATGAAAAGGCACCAAGGAAAGCCTTCAGGCAGGGGCGGCTCGTGGCATCGGTCTGCCGGACTGCAGCCCCCTCAGCTAGACAGCTGAGTAGTTTGTTTAATTTTTTTATGTAAAAAAAAAAAAAAAAATCTGTTTTTGTACATTTTAAACCTTAAATTTCGAGTCCGCGACTCGAAATTACGCGCATGCGCATTGCGCGCTTTAATCGCAACAGCGTTTTTTTTTTTTTCCCTAAATTCTTGCTGGGTTGCTGCAATGTTTACATTGCAGCCCGGAGAAGCTAAGGAGGCATCATTCTGATGCCCAGAACTTCCCAGAAATCTATGCGGTTGACTCACAAACCGCATAGATATGGAAGGGGCTCGGACTGCGACGTCCGCAGGCACGTCATGACGTGCTTGCTGGGCAAATGCTACTGATTGGTTGTCGCTCTCTTCCCGGGCTTTATGAGCTGGGAAAAGAGCGAGAATCAATCAGTCGGTTTTCGGCAGCATTGGATATTTGGATGAACCATTAATCTTTTTTTTATGTGTGCTTATATTTAATTTTATTATAAAGCTTAAAAACGTTTTTTTTTTATTTTTTTTTGGCTCAGCAGTTATTGAATCGGTGGATTGTGGTGCACTGGTCGGATAACAACAGTAGTGTAAGTGAACAGCTCAACATCACTTAAGTTTTTCTTCTTTCTCTACTTTTCTTTTTTATTCAGCCATTCTACTTTGCTATTACTTAAAGTTGAGGAACCTCGTCACAGAAAATGCCCAAGGCTGATTCTGAGTTATTAAAAGCTGACTTTGCTTTAACTCATAACAAATTTCAAATGTGAAGCATTTGTCTGCGGGAGATATAAAATAACCACCACTGTTAGTGTCTTACTGTCATTGCGAACAACTCCATAAACTTGTGCGCAGCTTAGAATGATGAATAATTGCAGTCAGGAGAATGAAATCATAAATGCATGGCTTATGGGTGGAAAATACCAAGTTATGAAAGTGTTACCTTCTACATTAGGGTGCAATGCTGTGCGTGTTGGGGGGGGTGTACGGATAGTTGAAAACACACACACACAGGACACCTAATAGGTAGTGGTTGGGGCAGACTGATTATTTACATGGTGTGGTTTGAAATACACCGTTTATGAGGCTTTATGTGGTTTTCAAATATGAAGAAGCATTTATTTCCGTTGTCATGGGAAGATATAATTATATACACTCTGTGCGATAAAAGGTCTGTGATGCTAGGGGACTGATTTACTGACAAAATGCAGCTGCGTTGGTAATGACCAGGGTCCTTCTTTTCAGTCAGTGAAATACGACTTTTCTAGACTAAGGATGGAAGTCCTGCATACATGACCACTCTTGCTGTAGCTGCTACCTCCTTTTTCTCGGATTGGAGCTGCTTCTGTTGGCTTGGCTGTGGATGAATCGGGACCATTGATCCCGTACAGAATGAAATGCTGTAGCGCGTAGTAAATCCCTTTTAGCCAGCTAAGGAGAATAAAGAGACGCGTTTCACAAATTTCAGTGACTGTTTCCTTTGCTATTCAACCAGTGAGGTAAATTATAGATCGGAATCAACGACAACAGGTGAGTTAGTGTGTGTGTGTGTGTGTGTGTGTGTGTGTGTGTGTGTGTAGGAGGTTGCAGGTTATTTAACATTAACAAGTTAGCCGTAATTTATTTTGCTTTTCATCACTGTGACTAACTACAAGAATTCCTGTCCTGATTAATAAATGTTAAATAAAATTGACAGGCATTTGAATTTCAGACTTCAGGTTTCTGAATGCTTAATTCCTTGCAGATTTGATGGTGCAGTGGTAGTATTGTTGCCTCATAGCTATAGGTTTTCTGGTTTGATTCTTGGTTGGGGTGGCTTCTGTGTGGAGTCTGCATCTCCTCCCTGTGTTTGTGTGGATTTGCTCTGGTGCCCTGCCATCTTACAAAGATGTGCCTGCAGTATTAATCCCTGCATCTCTGCTGAAAATTGTTTTTGTTCTGTCCACAGTAAAATTGACAGGCATTTGAATTTCAGACTTCATGTTCTTCAGAATACATAGTAGCACAACCTTTTTTTCTAGCAATTTTCTAAGTTTATAAGATGAATATTTTAAATTTGTCCCTATTTTTGGGACTGTATTCCCCCATTATTGGCTTTGTCCAGGTTTTTGTGCTAAAGTTGACAGCTATGGCAAGAACTGAATTCACTGAATATGTCTGCGGGCTGTATTCCCTCATTACTGAGTTTGTCCAGGTGTTTTGTACTAAGAGGTTGACAGCTATGGTGAGAACTGAATTCACTAAATGATAGCCATTTAAGTTTCAGTCTTCCTCTCTTTTACAAAGCAGCTGATGTGGCGTAGTGGTATGTTACTCTGACTGTTTTTTGCTCAGGGACCTTGGCAGTAAAATATATGGTGGCAACACAACATTTTATTCTAGCAACTTTCCAAGATTATACAAGCAATGTTTATTTAATGTGTCCCTGGTTTTTGGGCTTTTGACCCCCCCCCAATACATTTTGGCTTTTTCCAGTTTTCTTGAGCTGCGAAGTTGAGATGCAGTTGAGTATTGAGTAGATTTTACAAGGAGCTGAGAGCTGCAGGGGAATAGAAGTTTAATGCTTTGCCTAGTTGATACTATAGCACAACAGGTTGTGTACTTGCTTTTGCTGCAGAAGGCTGTGGGTTCTACTCCCACAAGGGGTGGATGCTGCCGTACTGAGAATGTTCTCCTTGGTGAAGATACTAACTATGAGTTTGTTATCAGTTTGCCATCCATTTCCTCTTGCAATATTACTAGCTTATCATTTTTTTTAATGTTATATATATAGGCAATTTATTCCTGAGGGGCAACAGACACTTTATTTTTCGATGAAACCATGAAATATAAAGGTGATTGCTAGCAGCAACCACTTCATTAGTTACAGATTTCTTTAATGTGGAATTATTTAGATGACTTACTTCAGAGATTGTGCATATTTACTGATAATGGACTGTAGAATTGTGCATATTTACTGATAAAGGTGCACTGTAGAATTGTGCATATTTACTGATAATGGTGGACTGTAGAATTGTACATATTTACTAATAATGGTGGACTGTGGAATTGTGCATATTTACTAATAATGGTGGACTGTAGAATTGTGTATATTTACTAATAATGGTGGACTGTGGAAGTCTGAGTAGACTTTTTTATGATAAATGTTCTCAACTGGGCAGTTTTGCCATTATGGGTACATATGGTTTGTTTCATTGCTTACTGGAAAAATGTTCAAAACAAATTTAAAACACCCTCTAACAAGTGTACTGTATTGTACAAGGAATATAATTTTAGTACAATGAGGAAGGTGTATCAAAGAGCACATGTATGTTTCATATGCAAGGGGCCTATGATTCAAAACAGCCCAAAATTAATCTTTATCTGCCACTGGCAAAATGTATTTACTTTGAATGTGGGTTTCAATGCTGTTTCAATGAATGTGAGTTTCAAGGGCAGAGAAGTTTTAATGCTAAGTTTTCATTGTGAGACTGCATTGCTTTGTTTAACAGATGACTTAGTGTTTGTGCTGTAAAATATAAAATAAAACTTTCAAATGAAGTCCAACTCATCATAGAAGTAAAGCAGTATGCACATTAGTGTTTATGGTAAATGGAGTGAAATAGCCAAGTAATGGTTCATTGGAATGGCTGCAGAGGCTCCATTCAACCATTATTTTGTCGGGGGGGGGGGAGAGCAGCAAACTCAGACAGGCCCAGCTGAACTATACCTCCCAACTGTCCAGATTTTCAAAGAATGAATAGATTTTTGCTTCTTATTTTTGGTTTGTTGTTCATAAAATTTGTAGTTTTAATTCCTAAATGATTTGCCAGAAGTCACTAAATAATAAGTTTCA
Organism: Protopterus annectens; assembly: GCF_019279795.1. Classification (NCBI taxonomy): domain Eukaryota; kingdom Metazoa; phylum Chordata; order Ceratodontiformes; family Protopteridae; genus Protopterus; species Protopterus annectens. The sequence goes on from NC_056745.1 coordinate 69,751,555, forward strand.
GACTTCATAACCTTCAGAAAAATGCATGTTAAAGTAAGAGCTGTTCTATCAACTGTCTCAATTTATACAAGAGCAATTTTTAGTACTGTTTATATGTGCCCCCAATATATTTGGCCTTGTTCAGATTTACTGCATTAACAGGTTGAGAGATACATGCAAATAAATTGCTTTATAGAATTAGGCATAGCCAACCTCTCAACTGTCCCCAATTTTTGGCTCAAAATGTTGCTCTTCCCCCTAATAATCCCTCCACAAAATAGCAATTTTGGAAGAAAACATGGAGGGTTTACAATTAAGAAATAACTGTAGTAATCAAAGTTATAGATTACTTGAAATGCATGTAGATTCTTTTATTTTGTCAGCTGCTCAAGGTAGCAGTACTAATATTAAAGTGTCCCTTCTTTGACAGGTAGCAGCTGTATTGTGTGTCTATTTTATATTTTTGCATCACATTTTTGGTCCATTTTTCATAAAATTGTGTTTGGCAAATTAGTGACAAATCACTAAAGACTGAAGTTAGAAAATGACAGACATTTGAGTTTCAGATTTTATACCCTTCAGAAAATTCATACTAATGCAAGACCTATTCTATTATCTTTCTAAGTTTATTAGAGCAATATTTAACAATTGTCCTTATTGTTGGGCCTTTGTCCCACTTCTGTGTATGGCTTTGTCCAGATTTCTTGCTCTTGAGGTTGAGAGGTATGGCAAATGTGTCAGGGCCATCACAGTCAGCCAGAGAGATTTCAAATTGTGACATGCTTGTTGCACCCCACTCCCCATGTAGTGACTCTGGATGTGTCCAAGCAAGGCAAGGAGTAGTTGTATCTACCTTGGATGGGGAGGACACACTGCATAAGTACTACAGTGGCTTTTCATCTGTCCTTGATTTTGCAGAATGGTCTGGTTTCTGTCATATTTTTGTACTGTTGATTTATGCTTATTACTCAGATTTATGCTTATTACTCAAAGTGCCTGTTGCTCTGTGTTTAAGTAGCAATGCTTTAATGACCATAAGGTAAGCTTGTCTGACATCGTAAGATGCAAGTAAGCTTTAATAAGCATACTGTTAAAGAATTGCCAACATATAAGCCTTGGGTATTAAAGGACAGGATTCCATTATTTTAAAAAGCTCATTACACTTGTTGGAGACTTCCAGTCATCTCTACAGACTTTACCCATAAACTAAACAGAATGCCAATCATGTGTGGTCCATAACCTGTACAGTAATCCTTTAAGCAATGTATCTTGAGCTTGTTTCTTGTTTGCTTTTCATTTTTTACTTTTATCATGTTTTCCCCATGAAACAAGTTGTCAGGCAGCAGGTCTTTTTTGGATAAGAAACATTTTACAAGTGGGGCATCACATAGATTTCTACTTTCAGCATGTTACTTGGTACTTTAATAAAGCTGAATATATTATAATTAGAACTACAGTGCAAGGAGAAGTGGTTTGAGTTGAGTGCTTCTGGTTTTTCTTATACTTGATTTTGACTGGCATTCCAGTAATGTATTTAAAAAGTAATTTATTTTTTCATGCCTCACAACCTTTTGTTTCCATCTAGATATTAAGTAAGCTGTCATGCAGCCAATGCATTGAAATATTTTTATTCTTCTACACATATTTTTGTCTTGATTGGACTTTCATAATGATGGTTTGCCACCCAGGGCAGCGTATTTAATTAAAGTTAGTTTTTTGTGGTTTTGTGCATAGCTCCTCCCCGTTATGGTTGACCACACCCCTTCCCTTTGACCCCACCCATTCAGCATCTCCTGCAGCCCCCCTGTGATTTGAAGTCACCAGCCGCCACTGCCTTCAGGACAGGTCATATAGGAGCAGGTGTGCCTACTTCCAAAGGGTTATAATATCACTGTTGGTCTACAGAAATCTGTTTAGATTCCCATTCAAAATTATGAATGCTTCATCATGTTAATAGTTTCCCAAAATGATGCTTCAATAGGGGAGTCAGGAGAAAGGGAAGCTCATTTGAGGCTGCTTGGCCTGGTGAATGGTTCTGGGATAAATAGGCCAATGAGTGCTCATCGGAGTCTTATTCATCTTCTTCAACCTCAGAAGTGTGTAAAGGTCTCTTTGGGGAGTGGAAAGAGAGTGGTAGCAATCGTAGGTCCTGTAAAAGATAGTGGCCCAATAGCCTTAATGGCCTAAATAGGCCCTGTAATAAAAAAACAAACAAACAAACAAAAAAAAAAAAAAAAAAAAAAAAAAAACATTCAATCCTTTTCTTTGGATGGGGACACTTTTAGTATTCTTTTTCCTATGTTTGCTATCTGCTTTGACTAATAGCAGTGGCTTAGACTCCTGGCAAACCTCAGTGAGAGATCCTGGAATTTCCAGTCTGAATATCTCCAATATGCCTTTGAGTTCTTTGGCTGGAGAACCTTAGACACCATTGGGAGTCATGATAGCGGGAATCAGAGGATGACAGGAATAGCGTGGGTTCCAAAACTTCTGTGGGGTACATCTGAGTTTGATTGGGCAGTCCATGATATCAGACCTAGGCTTCAAACTTTTCCTTACGAGTGAGTGGGTGGGACATCAGGGGTAAGGGTCTGCCAGCTTTGCTTGTGTGAGGCGCTTAGGGTGCTGAGTTTTCAAGTAGGAACTGAGACAAAAGTCAAGTTCTTAAAGTCTTTGGAACAAAGGACTGACAAACTGCGCAAGTTTTGTAAACATACTCAAAACCTAAGCAGAAAAGGAACTAGGAGTGGAAATCCGTGCAAGCAATCTGCCAACCACAAATTGCACTTTAACAAATAGCAATGAAACTGAGAAAAAATAAGGAAGGTTCCCCAAAGGGGCACTTATCTGGACTAATGAAGGCCAACAGTACCAACGACCATGTAGAACAGACAGGCAAGAGGCCTGCATTCAGACTGGCGGCGAGTCTGAGGATTGATGCTCATAAGTCTACTTATGTACTCTTCTGCCTATGGGACCTAGGTTTCTCTTGAAGGTTTTGGCTGTTGGCACCCCAGCCAGAAGTCCTGGTTATTTGGCAAGATAACTCCAACAGTTTGGAATACTGCAACAGCGACCTAAGAAAGGACATCTAAAGATTGAGTGAACAGACATCCCTGTTATACCTTAGATGCATAGACATAAAGGTGGGAGGGGGGTCTCCTCCACCTGGAGCAGAAGGGTGAAAAGCTCTAGAACATGGGACAGATATCAGACCTTCTGCAGAAGTCCTAGGTATCACTACTTCAGCAGTGGACTATAGCATCTTGAAAAGATGAGCTGCTAGGAGAGATTGTCATGTTTGACCTATTGACCTCCAAGTAGTTTGTTTGCTGTAACCTATGTTCATATTTTCTACTTCTCAAAATGACTGACTTGTTCAGATTATAATGGTAACTTACCCAACACCTCTGGCTTCTATGTATCCTGATCTACATCTGACTTGTCCATTATATACACCCAATCTACTATCCCAGGATACCTTCACAGCCCCACTGAACAGTCCTGAACACACCACTTCACTCGGCACCCCTTCCCACACATACCCACATACACCTCCTTGGAAAGTGGCCTTATGACAGAAATCCCATAGATAGGAAGCAAGGACTGTAAAGAGTTCTATAAATCACATGGCATCACTACTGTGGCACAGCTGGACAGGATTCTCACTAGAAGACGCATGCAATGATGTCAACATCTTTGTCACTGGCCCTTAGGAGCTTGGTCCCCATCAGAGCTTACAAAGGCAGTGATTCTTCACAAAACCTCCTCCTAGGATAGAAAAGCTGGCAAATGGCCCATCCTAGCCATCCCCACCCAAAGCCTAAGTCTATTCCTCAAATGAGGACACTAGCAGCAAAGACAGATACAACCAGGCAGCCTCATAGCACACAGGCAAGGTAAGGGGAAAACTTGTTCCATAATCTCAGAAAGCTTTATGTAAAAAGTATCCGTCATGATCCAACAAGGAACTCTCGAGCATGTCAGAAGGCCTGGATAACTGTCAGAACAGCTGTAAGGCCTTGTGTCTTCTATTCCCAGAATTTCCAAGCAGCTTTTTGGGTCAGCAGACAATTCCTTGACCCTCCAATGAAAATGTCCCCTCAGAGATGGTGAGCTTCCCAAAGAAGAAATCCTCATCCTTCTAGGGACGTTTCTCTTTGTCTTTTAACTTGAGGGGCCACTGCAGACATACAGTGGAAAGTAGGCTTGGAGAGGGATGAAAGTTAGGGACCACAGATTAATTCTTCCATGAATTTTCATAATCAAATAAGCCTAGGGCCAAGACAGGTATCAGCGGGGCGAAGATGTTTGGAGGGTGTATGATCCTGTAGGCATGAGAAGAGGCCTAGCAGTAGGTGACAATCCCACTATTAGAAGTCATCCTGGTAAGACTGCTGGAATGCTTGAACGAGAAGGGGTTAAGCAGGTTTAGAGAGATTTGGCAACCAACATATGGCAGTAGTGCAGTTATTCAAGCCACAGCCTGGCTGGCTTCAGATGCCAAGTCCACAGACAATGCCAACACAGGTGCTCATGCCATGGGATGGAGTAGGTTATGCCTCTCTGGGGCCAAACCCTTAGGTCTGGGTGGGATTAATGATGGACCCTAAGGCCACAAACTTCTTTCCCACAAATACTTTAATCACTTTTTCAACTTGTCCATCTTCTGATGTGTGCACTTCTTCATAAGGGACTTATTTTTCCCTTCCCTTACTCTTGAAAGGCTCCATGGTCTATGAAGGGACATGCATTCCATCATGTCCCAGAGCACAGCATGCTTGTTGCCACTACAGCAGTGTTGATAAGTGGCCACTTTTGTGATTTTCCCCAAGTAAAAAGAGGAGACATAAATGGCAGTCCTGAAGAAAATTTGTCTCCTGCAAGCACACTTGGGTCATTTTTAACCCCCTCTTACAAAACTGAACAGTCAAGCACAGAAAAAATAACTAAACTGTACAAATAAAAATAAAATAAAAAAAATAAATAGAAACAGAAAAAAATCAGGATACATTTTACTCTTTGAAGTAAGATGGGACAGACTCATTCTTGTGGCCAAATTATGTAGACTTATGGCCAACACAAATATTCTCCACTTTCCTTATCATACAGAGGAGACCATTTCCACTCCGCAAATGTCCATCTGCTGTAGAACGCAGGGCAGAGGGGCTGACATACGCCTGCATCTTCACATGAATAAGGAATTATATCATTACAGCACATGTCCATCTGTTCTAGAAGTCAGGCCAGAGGGACTGACGTCTGCCTGCATCGAATTCAGACAAATAAGGAACTATTTCACTGCAGCGATCCTTACAGTGAGCTTCAAGCAATTGTCACCATTTACAACTTAATTTCCACATAATTATTTTGAAGTCAAATGTACTAAATGGGGCAGATACATTTCTGAAGTATACTACATTTACTCAGAGATTTGTTGTGTTTAAGTGGTTACAATGTGTTTGTAAAAAAAGTGTTGCAGTAGGTTTCTATTGTACATATGACAGCAACTGCCACAATGTAAACACATAGCCACAAAAAAATTTGTGATGTTACGTACAGTCTAGCAGGCCAGTGCCTTTCCAGCAGATGTTTAACATAGATTTGTACTCATTTCAGTTTAGGTAACTGCTGCAAATACAGTAAAGACTCTTATCTGAACTAATTGGGATCTAGGGTTGTTCAGATAAACAAATTGTTTGGATAATCAAACATATAATTGAACCAAATAAAAAATGTCTAAAATCGTGTTTTTTTTCTGCATGCAGGAATACGCTTTTCAACCATTCAGCAATTCCGATGGACAATAAAGAATATTTTTCACACACTAGCTGGCTACAAGCTCAAAAAACATGCACAAGCAAGTAGTGTTTAGATATTCAGACGTTATGATTTTTCCTACCCAAAATCTTTGGAAGGCTGGTTCTGATAAGACGTTCACATAATCAACTCTACTGTATACTGTAACCATTATTACAGATTAAAACAAAATGTTTTGCTTTCTGTAAATGGCAGTTGAACATCTGTAAGCCTGTATATTATCAGAACATTAACACATTTAGTATACAAGATAGCTTTTGTAGTTCTTGCCGTGTTTGCTAGCCTTTCTGGTTGCCACCTAAGTTAACACAGCCTTCAAGCAGGTGTTTGAAAAGAGGTCACTTTGTAGGGGGTGAGACTACAGCCGTCACTCTTTGTCAGTGTTCTGCCTATGCTAAGAAAAGTAAATACAGCAGACATACCAAAGGACTGCATATCAAAGTGTTGAAGCCATCTAAAACAGATTTTAAATGTATGCTGCCTCAGATGTGCAGTGATCCCTTCAAAAGGGCACAGTTGTATGTCAAATCATCTGGCTTTGTGCATTCAGAAGTTCTCTACTTTTTTATATTATGAATGCTTGATATGCTTTTTGTTACCTTAAAATATCATTTTACTTGACAATTGTAAGCATGTTAATGTAAAATTTTATTTAATTTTGCCAATATGTTCCAGTTTTTACATATATACATTTTACATTTACTAACTCATAAATAACTCATGTAACCTTACAGAGGCTAGACTTTTAAAAAAGAGGTATTTACACAGCCCTGCCATGTGTACATGTTTTTTTTCCAAAAAAAGGAGCAAAAAATAAAGCTGCTGAATGTCATTTGATAATACAAAAACCCTTGCTGGCAGTAACAAGCTATGAAAGGGTAATTTCAGCTGTAAAACAAGTATATCATCTAACACATCAACTTCTTACACCATAAAATAGCAAGTGATTTAAGGATATAAAAATATCATTTTTTTTATCTGAACTTTACAATATATACATTAATATTTGCATGTTTAAGTTATGATTACAATTAGTTGCTAAATGCTACATTATAAATATCATCTTTTAATTCTATTTGCAGCTGCTTGGTTGTATATGCAAATAAGGTTCTGTTAACACTGGTTACTTTAGCTGGCAATATTAACAGCTTCTGGTCACTGAACTGCTGACTTTTTCAAAATACACTGTAAAAACTTTTTTTCCAAGATGAAGACTATTAGTTTAGCATACTAGGCATATTATATATGGAGGAGTAGTTATGCAACTTAAAAGACAATAAGCAAAATGCAAACGTGGAGTTACATGTAGGCAAACCATAAAACACTAGACTTAGATAAAATACTACAAAGCAAAAAAAACTACTTTGATGGCAGTCTGTATTGGAATCTTGGATAAGTAATTTGTAGGTTTGTGTTTGTGCAGCTGCATAAAAACAGTTTTGACAGGGTCACTAAAAATAGAACTAAACTAAGAAATAATACAGTTTTTTCCTTTATGGCCCTTCTTTTTTGATTTGTTTGTCCTCTTTCCAAAATGTGGCCCAGCTAGTACTGCTGTAGGACTGGAAAGGTCATCTGTATAATACTGGTATCTTGGAGACCTTGGCTGTGGAATTGGTTGACCAAGGAAATATCCTTCCTCCTCTGAATCAGAGGACGAGGAAGAGCACGTCGAGCACCAGGAGTCATCGTCATAACCACCGTGTGGGCCAAAAAAGTTGCCTATTGCCTGGTTTTGCAGTGCATAGTTTGAAAAAACGTGAGGATACTGTCTATAGAATTCCTGGCCTTGAATATAGGCTTGAACTTCTTGTGGTGATCTTGTTCGCATGAAGTCATAATTAGGCGGATGGCAGTAACGGGACCTTTCTTTGGGATGACTCTTTCTTTCTGTGACTAGATGAAGTGCATTATCAGAACGCGACTTTCTACTCCTCCTGCGACGATGACGGTGGTGGTGGTGCTGCTGTTCTTCTTGTTCCTCAAACTTATAAACACGCCTGCGAGTCCTTTCACTCATAGGAGGGTGTCGAACTTCCATCTCATCATAATGTCCATTATCAATTACTTCATCTGAAAATTTGACTTGTGGTCTTGTCTGAGATTTTGATCTTCTTAACACTGGCATATATACAGGTTTAGATTTGTCTTCTGGGATTACTACAGCTTGGCACAACTCTGAGTTTAAACTCTTTAAGGATTCTGTACTTCTATGAAGCATTGAAGAATTCAGAGTTCCCATATTGCTCATCTTTTCACAGTCTTCAGTTTCCAGATCTTGGAAATTTTGGAGAGAATACAAGGAAGGCCTCTGTTTACCTTCACCATCTGCTGAAGCACCTAGGAGGAGAAAAAAAAAAGTGTTCAGGAACACAACAGGCATTTTATATATATATATATATAATTTTTTGTTGTTATTAATGACTTCACAGCTGTTACTTTGCATTCCAAGTATGTTGTGGAATGTGGATGAATATATATATATTAGTGATATAATATTAGTCCTTTTGCTCAAGTGAAACTTTCTAGGGAGGAATGGAATAACTTCACACATGGAGCCTTTGGCCAGCTTCCTTTAATCTACTCACTGTTTTAACTGACATTGCAATAAGGAAAACATAGGCTTGACACATTCTGGGACAAAGATCATGTTTTCAGGTACTCCCAGTACTTTTCTGTATCCTTCTTTTATTTAGGAATTGTCAAGCTAACCTCAAAATTAATTGTACTTTTCTGTGAGACACTTCTTCTTTCGGCTTTTTCCCGGTTAGGGGTCGCCACAGCGGATCACCTTGTCCGCTCATGATTGGCAGTGGAGTTTTACAGTGTCGAGTTGCCAGCCCGGCGCCCAACCTTCTACAGAAGGCACACATATGCACACACTCACACCTAGGGCCAATTTAGAGTGTCCAATCCACCTGCAGCATGTCTTTGGGATGTGGGAGGAAACCAGAGCACCCGGAGGAAACCCACGCGACCACAGGGAGAAGAAGCCTGCCTAACCCCTCCAAACTAACTATCAGTTATTTCAGATTTCTCCTTCGCAAAGGTAAAAATGCTTGCATGAAACAAAAATCAGAAGAGTATTTAAAACAAAACAGTAGTTATTTCACAAGTTGCTCAAATACGCTGTAGCAGAAAATTCAGAGGTACAAAATAGCTTAATAATTCCACTGCCACAAAAAGAATTTCAGATGAATTAAATTATGCAGAAATAGTTAAATGAAAAAAAATATACTAGGAATAGCATTCATGAAAACAGTTAACCAGTAATGGATTTTAAAATATTAAACATTTGTAGAAAAAGTCAGGACAAAGAACATGACTGTTCAACCAATTTTCATTTGCCCTGATTGGATATAACTACACACTACGAACAGCAAGTAATAAAATAAGTCTGAAACAATGGCTAAGACTACTGAACCTGGTGATAGATAGAGGGCTGGGCAAGAGAAGATGAGACCAAATTGCTGAAGCAGGCTAGGCGACCCTGGAATAGGGACATATTCCAGTTCACCACAATGCTGGCATCTACTGGTCCAGACGTAGGAGCATCTCCACCAAATCTCCCATTTATAGGAGCGATAGTGAGACCCTGACACCTGCAAGTGCATATCAGCCAACAGGAGGAAAGGCTAAAGTCATAAAGGAGAAAATTCCTGATGGCTGCCTGGCTGGCATTTGGGTCGCAAACACATGCGGTAATGAAAAGGGAGATGTAAGCTTGATAGCAGGCACAGGGAAGGAAAACAAATGAAAACATTGGCTAAAGAAAAACAACTAAATATCTCAAAAGAATGTAGGTTTTATCACCCAGAGAAAAATATAAATGAAACTAAGCAAATATATTGAGTAGTAGACAAGTTCCATGAATATTTTGTTACCGTAGGTTCTCTGTATTCGGATGAGAGATGGTAATCCAAAAGTTCTAGAAAGAAATGTCTGGGTCAAAGACTCTCGAATGTCTAATCTTTTATGTCTGAAATTACTGTATTTTGGTTTGTACCAGTTTTTTTCATGAATGTGTGGTCTTACCTTCATAAGATACACCACAGAGGTAAACAAAGGAACTGAAGAAGGGCGTTTCAATGGTTAGAGTTCAGTTTCAGAGTCCCAGGTTCAATCCTAATAACCAGTCTTTGTGAGAAGTTTACACGTTCTCAGGGTTGTTTGGGGTCTTTCTAGATACTTTTTCCCACATGACAACACTAAGTGTGTGTGTGTGTGTGTGTGTGTGTGTGTGTGTGTGTGTGTGTGTGTGTGTGTGTGTGTCCTACACACACGTATACACGTGTGCACATTTGTGAATACATACATAAACAATCCATGGATGGACCAGTCCACTTATTTAATAATAAAAAAAAAAAAAATATTAATGTATAGATCATTTCCTACCCAAATAAAAAGGTGCCTTGAGTCATAGCTGAAAAGGATCTGTGGACAAGCCCACTTGTGTTGGCTAATGAATGTTAAAATGTTAAACAGATACCACATTTCTTATTGTAATGTTCACAAGATATCACAACGAAGCACAAAGGTCAATAACAACTTGGTTTGTTCACATAAAATTGCAATCAGTAGGAATGTTATATTCTTAATTAAAAATAAGAGAAAAATCCACTGTAAACCATGTAGCACCAAATTGAAGTCGAATACTTTTAATTTGCAACTTTGTAGTTTTACTTAAAAAGCTTCCTCAGGCATATAAACATTTAAAACAGTTAAAGCCATATAAATAGATAAGTCACACAATACAATTATGGGCCATTTTCAGGGCAACGTGAAGGATACAAATATACCAGTATATTTCATGGAGAAATCTATAAAAATCAGCATGAGATATAGTACTAAGTGAAACAATAGGTGGTTTAATTACAATTTTGTTAGTTTATCACACAAAAAAAAACTATAAAATAAAAGCAGAAACCAATATGTACAATATTTACATAGAGGGAAAAAAGCTAAGGAAATACGAAGGGGAGTAAAATAAAAGGGGAAAGGAGAAAGATTTTTTTAGGTAAGCGAGCAAAGCCAGTAAGCTACAAGTTTCAGAAGTTCTTTTTTAATTGGAGAGTACCTATTCCCAAAGCTTTGGCTTGATGACAGAAAAGGAATGCTGAGCAGCACTGCAGTTTACTACAAGGGAAAGAGCTCAACCTGAGGAAAGAAAAGATCTAAGGTAGGAGACAGAACATCTAATTGTAAACCAACTTGTCAGAGATGGGGAGGAATTTAAGTTACAAAATCTGAACTGTAGCAATCCAAATGATGGATGTTGTTCTATGTCCTATAGATAACCATTTAGGTTTTGAGAAGGTATCTTTTAGAGAGGAGGTTAGGAAACTGCAAGATCTGGATGGAGATAATTTGTAGGCCTGATGGATTTGGCAGAAATTATTTGTAGGTCATATTTTATTTTTACCTATTTGTTGACCAAGCAAGCCAACTGTCCCAACTGTATTCCCCCAGTATTTCCCCAGTGCTCTGGACAAATCTGTGCTTCTGCTCAAGTACCTCCTCAGGAGAACAGTATGGCCACAGAATATTTATGTTGGGGCAGTTGATTGCATATTCATTCCACATTTCTGGTAAGTCAAGAATTCTTTCTGCCCAAAGAAATATTTGTCATTTTGTCTTTAGTTATGTTTAGCTAGTGTTGACAAATTGAGGATCAAGCCAAATGCCCAGATAAATGAAAGTAATATGTTAATTCATGTGCTGAACCTATTAAAGTGTTATAGGTAATTACATCAATACTATTCCCTCAGACATGTCTGAAATAAAAACACCCTGGATGCACACTACAAAAAGCATGGACCCCTATGTTACCCCACATGGTCACTTGTACCCCACATGGTCACTTTTCTTATTCCAACTATCATTCCTTTTCAGAGGAGTAGCCTGTCAACCTATCAACTCAAAGGCCTTGGTGTAGACCCAGTTTAACAAGTCTCTGATGAGTTCTTCTATAGTGCAGTCACAGACTTGACTAGGCCTGAATAACTGCTTCTGACCTTTGAAACATGCCGACAGCCATTCACTGCTTAACAACCAGGGTTTCCCCTTCATAGTCTATACATGACTTTCCCTACTTCTTTAGTGACCTTGTTTTCCTCCTTGGACAAATGTGCCACTCTTGCCAACTTCCATTCCTTGGACATTTCTGCACTAAACAATGGCTAGTTGAAAATCAAGTGATCCTCCATCGTATACTCTGGTCCATGTGCCTTACCCTCTCAAGTCAGCCAGTCCCCTTTCCACCACCTCCATCTTCATCTTGGAGGTTATACTTCACTGTTGCTCCCTCCCAGCATGGCAACCCACTTTCCTTTGTGAAGACAAGAATTTAACTGCCTTTTGTTGAATTAGTCAGTTTTACTAGGTACACGGCTTATTTTCAGGGAAAATCTGAGGAGATACGTACACATGTGGAGGAAACTTGGCCAGGTCACTTGGGAAATTCTATACTCTTTTTGATCAAGTTCACTAAATTCATTTAATAGACATTTGAGCTACCATGACCTCAAGCGAATACTGCAGCTTACTCCTTAGCTTTTTTGGCCTAGTCAGAAATCTCACACTCCTTTTTGCAATATTCCAAAAAAACAATTGTTAGCCTAACATATGCATTTGCTGCCCACATATTCCATTACTTGCCTTCAGCTATGCCTCTTACCTAAGATTGCTAGCCTCACATAGAAAAAGAGAAGGCCAAGTTCTCTGTCAATTTTTTGTCTCCTACCTTAACCTTGTTCACCACCCTGACCCTCTGCTATTGCTTGTTTACCCAGTTTCCTTACTCAAGTTTTCCTCCAGCTTCCCAATTCACCTGGCTTTCTTTTCTAGCCCAGTAAAATCCACACCCTAAAAACACACCAACTTTGTTTCTAACCCTAACTCCATACTCATAAGTTACAAAGTAACACAATCACCATTTCCCAATGGCATTTTCACCTGGACACCCATAATCCCTCCCATAGTTAGGGCCATATCCAATATTTTTCTCAGTCTTGCACCTGTTCCGCCTCATCACTGCTCCATGTTTTTGAGAGTCTAGGAATGTTCACTCTACCCTTCTACATTATAGCCTTCAGGCTTTCCTTAACTTCTTCCCAGACTCCTTGCAATGCAACTCCTTGCAATGCAAAATAAAATTATCCTCAACATTTGATATTACTCTTATTTTGTTGTCATCTGTTATGTTATATAACATCACCCCTACCAAGTGCTCCAGTAAATACCCTTTCAGTCTCTGTGCAGCCTCTTTCAATTGTAAGGGTATGATTGTGGAGTGAGACTGTAACTTATCGCTAGAACTACTGGCCTTTCTGGGAAGAGATGGACCGTTATACGTGCCCTTTCTGCCATGTCTTTTCACTTATTTTTCTAAAAGTTGCAAGCATGTCTCCCCCAGCCCATCATTGCACTTTCTAATCTTCCTCTTCCTCAGTGCGTCTCTGTTGCTGGGACAAGCAACACTTCTAATGCTGCCTACAACCCGGACGGCTTTCTTTCATTTGCATGTCCCTAACTTCATTCACGTTAACGGTCACATGTGACAGGTCCTCTTGGCACCAAAGAACGCATTCACCAATTTTTCTTGGTGACCGTATCGGTCACTTCCTCTTATGACTTATAAGTCTAAATCATGAGACACTAGACTCTGGTCTTTGCCAAGGATTCTCAGTCTGCTTGGCTACAGAGACTCCAGTCACCAAACCTCTCATTTTTATTCCCACACTGGCAGTAATTTCATGCTTCACCTCCTATCCCACATCAGATTCACATTTGCCTTTCTTACTCTGGTAGCATCACCTCCACCAACCTGTCTCTCCTTGTTGTCTCTGTGAAGCGTGAGGCATATGTGTTTCATTTTAAATGTGCTTTCATATTAAGGAGGATTTTTTTTCAGCATGTTTCCAATGATTTATTTTCTGCCAAATAAGAAATAAGTGTAGAAGGTTCTGTTCTTTCTGTAAAGATCTTTTATGGTATTCAGAACCCATGCCTAATACAGAAAGACATAAACAGTCAGGAAACCTTAGTTAGCAGAACTAATGCTCTAGTGTTGATTTTTAATTGGTCAGTGGTTGTTCTACGATTGTTACAATAACATTGCTTGTATGATTTACATCTTAAGAGGAGGCAGGACCTTGATTTTGTAGTCTTCCATGTATGTGCCTTTCTTTCCAATAAAAGGACATTATTCTCTGCTGAAGTGCATTGTGGGAAAGTTATTTGGAATCTTAACACTTCCCACTCTATGTTGCGGACACATCTTTCATGTTTCTCCTGCTAGCCCTTTTGACCACAGTGCATGCATGCTTCGTTCCTCCTTACAGCCTGTTATTGTGCTTGCCCTTTCTACATAGGAAGCACTCTTGAGCCTTTTCTTCCCACTCCTCTAGCTGACCCCTTCCATTAGGCACCATCTCACAAAATCCCCACCCCGGCTTATCCTAAACCATGTCTTCATATTTCAGTGCTGTGTGTCACTGGAGGAATGATAGTACTTCTCTTCCCAACCACCCATTTTGTTTCCTCCCTAGTTCCTCCCTTCTAACCGTCTGTTCTGTTACCTCCCTCCTACCTCCCTTCTGAGAGAGTGTACCTGCTGACCACCTTCCCTTCTGCTCTTCCTTTTGATTGCCTCCTGCAAGTCCCATCTGTCTTTAGCTGATCCCCACTATCTGTCCCTATCCTTCTACATGGCTCCCTCAAGTCTTTATTATGCTTCCACTTTTACTACTTCCACATTCTTTGCTTCTTCCCTGGCCTCCATCCCCCTACTTCCCCTTCTTCCTTCTAGTGTCCTCCTGTCTGTCTTGCCTGTAAATCCTCTACCTGCTCCCCTGCCTACCTTTTCATATGCATCTTTAGTCCCTTTGCCTCTTCTCTAAGTAGCCAGCCAACCTACTGCCCTCTATAGCTTCCATATTCTTCTGCAGATCTTCCCTACACAGCTTATGCTCCCATTTCCCATCTCATCTACTTGATAATGTTACCTCTTCCTTCTGCCTCATTTTTATATGCAACAATGGTACAAACCTGATGTTTCAAAGTTACTCAAAGCAGGTCATATTTGCACTCAAACTTAGTAATGATACAGACTAGAAAGAATGCAATGATGCATGGCACAGATGAAAGACAATACAGTACACTTTTCTGACCTGTCCCTTTACACAGCTGTGTACTAAAATCATATGGGTTTGCCCAGTAAACGTCTACTGCCAAATGGCAATTCATCCTTGGTGGGCATTTCCTAAAAGCTGTAGATTAAGTACAGACAAAGTTCACAATATTAAGAACATTATGGTGCACACAGACTGGGTTAGAACTGTTACGTCAAGAACAGGATAAAAAAATACAAATATATAATTGGTGTTTTTAATATACAACACAATCACACATGCATATTGTATCACTACTGTAATTCAACAATTAACTATGTTAAGGTTACTTGATACAAAGGGATTAAAAGGAAGTCCTAATATGATTAGGACACGTAAAAAAAAACAAAAACAAATGGACAGCCACTTCAATGAAAAACTCTGTCCAATGTAGTTGTCTTATCCTAGATGAATTCCCTTTATCCATGCATCTCCACCTAAATGTTATTTAGGTGCCTAGGAATTTCTTCACTTCGGTTTTCCCTGTCACAGATTATGAATTCCCCATCATTTTTGTCAAACATTATATCAGGCCAGATAGTGTACATCATCACTTATTTCAAGAGATGGTGCTATGAAGCACATAGTAAAATTATTTCCAGAAAGTTAGTTTGTTGGTAAAATATGAAAGAATGAATAAGGATGAGTTACTCTAACACTGCATAAAACATGGCACATAATCTAATTTTTTGAGCAAAGTATTAATTTTCTGTAGTTAATGGATAAAAGTAAGATTGGTATAACATGGTATGTAGCTTTTAATCTGCTTTTCCAACTCTTTGATGTAACATCTGTCAGTCACAGATGACTAAACAGAGCTGTTAAACTTCCATGGAGTTTCCAGAAATAACTTGGGAATGATAGCTTTGAATATTCATAAATATAACATCTAAATATAAAATTGCTTTCATATTAACTGTCACAAAATGCTTTCTATCAGCTCACAGTACAAATCAGGGCAACTCCAATGAAGTTTCCAGAGAGTTTAAGCCAATAAGAAACTGCTTTGTGGAAAAGGTTGCATATACTGCAAAACAAAATGAAAACAGATCGGGTTTAGTACTAGGCAGAAGAGACTGGTAATTTGTTAAAATGTGTTACAAAATCATGCTGTAGGACTGCAAAAATGTAAGATACTGCATCTGTAGCAAATCTCCTAGATAAATAGAATCATTACACAGCTGTGTAAAGGGACTGGTCAGAAAAGTGTACTGTATTGTCTTTCATCTGTGCCATGCATCATCGCGTTCTTTCTAGTCTATGTATTGTTAACTTTGTCATTATTCGTGTTTGGAGCTTTTCTCCCCGGGCCTCTACTGAAAATGGACATATATCCAGCTAGACTAGCCCGGTCAACAAATGTAAAATAAAATAAAAATAAATAAATTGTTTTTTTTTCTTTTTGTTGACTAAATCATATGCTATATCCATATTCTATTTGTGTGTTTACTTGTGTACTGTAATATTTGTATTACTGTCATGAGCTATGTACAAATTTTTACATTCCTGTTGCATTAATGTATATGTAGGTGCATCTCTGTATTACGCACATTACTATCCATTTCAAGATGTTATTTATTTATTTGGGTGCCTTCTGAAAATGGATTCTGTCTAGTCAGGCTAATGCCAAGACTGCCATCTTTTCAGATGCCTAGAGTTACATAGTGGTCAAGCATGTAATTTATTTCTAAAATGTAAGAGTCTGCTGTGGGAGGTTGGCCTAATGTTTTTGTAAAGCAGCACCTTAACCAACACAAGGTGCAGGGTTTGATTCTCACATGGGATAATTATCTGGGCTTAAAATGGTCCACAAGGGCAGTTAGCCTAGTACTAACCTATGAAGCTATGGAATTTTGATTGTTCCTGTTTTAGGAATACTTGACATTGAAAGTGTTACACTTAGATGTAGAGGAATATTAAAAACGTGTTTTCTTCAAAAATGTAAGAATTTGTCTTTTTTCTCTTGACAACTGCAGGAATCGGGAATGTCTTGTAAAATGATGGAAAGGTGATACCCTAGTCATTACACAACCTTCTTCTTTCGGCTTTTTCCCGGTTAGCGGTCACCACAGCGGATCACATGTCTGCTCACGATTTTACAGTGTCGAGTTGCCAGCCCGGCGCCCAACCTTCGAAGGAAGGCACACACATGCACATACTCATGTCTAGATCCAATTTAAGAGTATCCAAGCCACCTACAACATATGTCTTTGGAATGTGGGAGGAAACCGGAGGAAACCCACGCAACCACAGGGAGGACATGCAGACTCTGCACAGAAGGCACCCCAGTCAAGCATCAAACCCAAGAACCTCTTGCTGTGAGGTGGCAACGCTAACCGCTGCACCACCGTGGCCCCCCAAACATGAGACTTGTATACGATCAGAAAAAAAGCAAGTTTTACACCGATTATGCTCGAAGGCCAATCTGGTAAGCACACAATGAGCTTTCCAGCAGCAATTCGTAGCTCATATAGGTGAAATTAATACTCTCCTGGCACAATAGTGCAGACTTTAACCTTTTTAATGTAAAATGACTGGTTTGGAGCCCAAGTGTTAAGGAACTTCAAACAGATTCCTAATACGAACTAAGAAACACTAGATACAAAGTATTTCAGTGCAGAACAGCAGCCCATACAGCAGTTTGAAAATGCAACTTTTGAAAAAGTGCAAAAAAAGAATAAATAGCACAGTAAACTTTCACAGTATAATGAAAATAAGCAATGTTATTTACCATACCTCATCAATTGCCTATTAAATCAAATTAACCGAGACAGAAAGATAGGAAAGCATGGAAAATGTTTGAATGAGATGAACAATTTACTGCAGCTTCATGAGGGACTGATCATAGAAAAAAAAAGATAGCTACAGACCTGTAAGCCTTGTCTCATTGGGATGAAGCTCGTAGGAAGCACCCTGAAACGGTGAATAATAACAATACTACAACAGAGGTGCAGTCCTTAAGGAGGTCTATTCTTGCCAGACCTCTGTACTCCCATTACTGTGAAGGCATTGCAGTGGAGAACTATATAAATTATTGTACAAATACAATATGCTAAGATTTCAGAATAGGCAAAATGAACAAATTCTGATTACATAATCAGACTGTATTCTTCAGATTTACTCCCTTCTTGTATCGACATTTTGAAACAGAACTGTTTTTTTATTCAGTGAAGTCACAGAAATGCCTGGTGCACCTGACATTTGAATTAAGAGAGCTACTGTCCAAAATGTGATTCCTTCAGTTGCAACTGGAGAAGAAATAATGTAAGAATGACTTCAATTAATAACAGTGGTCAGAAAAAAATGGTGGAAATGAGAAAACTATCTGACTGAGATGACCATGGATAGAATAAAAATAACAGAATGGATGACCTGTTTAAGGATAGAGGGGAGGGTTTCTTATTCAAAGGAGCGATGGGTACCTTGCAAAGGGGGCAGAATATTCCTTCCCTCCCTCAACCACACAGCCCCTATTATATGTAAAATTCACAGATGCTAGTTAAAAGAAAAAAAAAAACCCTTGTTTCACTCATGATTCAGTATATGAGCAGCTACCTCTAGCAGAGATTTTTCCCCTTAAACGTAATGGAACAAAGCCACTTAACTCTAAAAAATAAACGCAGACAAATAATGACTAGCATATTGGTGCAGTAAAGATGTACCAAGACCAGAGAATTGGCCTAACATATGCAAAGAATGGTAAAAAAAAATCTGAACCCATGAAGATAAATATTCATTCTGATGAGGTATAACCCTACCATGGATGCTGGGATCCTTTTATATGGAAAATGCATCCTCATATAAACAGTACGGAATGTTTGCTGACTAAAATCAGAAGGAAATTTTTCCATGTGTTAATGAGTAAAAAAAAAAAAAAAAAAAAACTATATTAAATGAAACTTGTACCTGTAATATTTGAGAGAGCCAAAGAATCCATGGAGTCTCTACCGGTATGTTCTTCCTGGTTTACATTGTCCGTCAAACATTCCATTGAACCTTCATACCACTGTGTCTGGTGATCATGGGTGTAACCAGAAGCTTTACGTTCCAGCTCCAGTTCTTGGATCTTTCTACTGCTAGCAGGCCCTGGATGGCTACCATATGCAGAATCCCCCAGACCATCCTGTGACTGTGTCCAGTACATATCCGTCTGGTACTTCTTACTTGCAAAAGATGGATTGGGGCTACTACTCTTTAAGTCAGGTTTACTTAGAACCAAATTGTCAGATACCCAGGGTTCAGTCTGCCTGTTATCTTCGCTTTGTTGCTGAAATATGCCTCGGTCCCCAAACTTGAGAAGCAGCTGGGTCATGTAGTCGTCATGCTCTGCCCATTCTTCGTGGTCCTCCTGGCCTTCTTGATCCGATCGTCTTTTCCAGCAGTCATCATTAGCAAATCCTTCTTCCTGGCTGGTGAGGCTCAAGTCCGCCATTTTATGAGAAAGTGTACCATCGGCACTATCAGAAAGTCCAGGGAACTTGTAATTTAGAGCAGGAGATAGCAACAGTGACTGTCTGCACTGATCTGCTGACCTGCTGCTTTTGCCCATGCGAACGCTTCTTCGAGATTCTCTGGATCGTGCAGATTGAAAGGCGGAGTCAGAAGAATCTGAAGCATGAATGTCTTCCCCAAGACTGCATATTTTTGAGCAGTATATTTGTCCTTGCTTTGGGAGGAAGGGGCATCCCAACAGGGAAGTCTTGCATTGAGCACATGAAAAGCAGTTCTCTGTAGCATGCCAGTGCTGGCCATCGTATGTCATCTGGGCATGATCGACACCTGCAAATGGGGAAACAATTATACTTATCATTTGCAGTCTCTAGAAAACATGCACTGTTCCCTGACATTATTTCATGATTTTACCTTTTACTAATGATGCACAAAGACCATCATCAAAGTGTGCCAAACTGCACAGGAATCAAAGAATACTACAAACTCTTGCTGAAAAGTTATTCATGCAGAACATTACAGTTTTATTCTAGAACCCTGCATGTGAATTGCAGCAAAAGCAGAATGTGCCCATTTCTGGGCGTTATTGTTTTCTTTTCTTCAATGAGATATGAAAGAGAGGAGTATTTCTGCATAAAGTTGTAGCACAAGTAACTTAATTTAGAATAAAAAGTACTTTAAGGCTCAGAAACATTACATAATATTTCAACAGGTTGCATAATCCCTAAAAGCACAGCAGAAGCATCCACTACACAAACGGTCATCATTACAACTACTCTGCATAGAGGAGGCTAATCACATTGCTCTCTTTTTTTTTTGTTTTAAAACATTTGCTAAAATGGTAAGCCCACTTAACACAAGTGCCCGTTTTCGGGCAAGTGACAGCGAGTTACACAGTAAGTAAATGGAGGTGGAAGGAAACTGACCTTGAACCCTTGACTGCAGGGAGCAGTTTGTTAACAGCTCAGAGCCTTAACCCTATGCACTAACATTTTGCTGTACTGAATCACTATGGTTCTCCAGCACCCCCACTACAGAACCATGAGTAAAGTTACTTAAGCAGCTCATTTCCACATTGCCATGGTCACTTGAAGATGATATGCTGCACAGCTGCTGTGCACACTTGTGCAATCCTAGTGATTCTCCCCCTCTACAAAAATGGCTAGAACTAGCAGGGGGCTGAATGTTAGCTGTTAAGACAACAGCGTGACTGTGCCTGATACTTTGGACAGGATGTTTGGTGGTAGTTAACTTGAAATTTCAAAAACATAATACAAGGTCTACCTCAAGCTATGATCACCAAATACTCTGTTCTCTCAATCACGTGACTATAATGTGCCCTGTGGTTTATACCAGGTACAAATTTCCTTGCACCTTCTATACACAAATCCTACCCTTAGAAATTAATTTACCTAAAATGAAAGAAAATCCTGGCAGGGTCCATGCAGATGAAGACAAATCCAAAACACCCAAGGAAAAGTTATCACAAGAAACAGATTGCACACAAATTTAGAGCCTCCAAAATGTGACTAACCCCACATTGGTTATGTTAAAGTGCTGGAAAGTAAATCAGTACAATAACTGATCAGAAATCCACTCACCTATATGTTCCCCGCAGGTCTCACAATACTCTGCATAGAGCGATTCGAAACATCCACAGCAGTATGGATGACCATCTTTCATAATGTATCGCTGTCCACCAAGAATGGTCTCACATTCAAAGCAGGAAAAGTGCTTCATATGCCAATGGCGTCCCTCTGCCTCTGTGCACTCATCCGCAAAAATAATCTGAGAGAAAAGAACAGTTACTATTACCTAAACACGCTCAAGTAATACACAAGTAATACTTGGGTCTCACACACACACACACACACACACACACACACACACACACACACACACACACACACACGCAATACTAATTTCTAGCATTTGTACATCACAGCAATACAAGGCACTCCTCTGTTCACTCATCGACAAAAATAATCTGAGAGGAGTGCAGTTACAATTATCCAAACATGCTACGTAATACTCACACAAGTAATACTTGGGTCACACACACAAATAAATGTTAAGTTCTAGCATTTGTACATCACAGCATTATGAACAAAGAATCATTTTTGCTTGTTCATCAATTTTATTTTATTGGTCCATCTAGTCAGATCCCATTTCAAGAGTGGTTCAGAGTAAAACAAGAATTGATTTCTGTAAAATTTTATAAAAGGTAACAAATAAAATGCAACATAAAACAAGCAGTGCAAACATACTCAAACCAGCATATTGTACCATATTCACAGACTGAATAATACAATGCTGCTGTCATGTAAGTCTTAACTTACAAAATGCTAACTCCTTCAAAGTACTTAATGAATGCTATTGCTGACCCTTCCTAATATTGATTTTATGGAGGTCATTTTAATAGTCACTTTGATATCAAATTACTATACTCCTATCAGTAATACAGAATCTATATAGTTCCTGAAAATCCTGGTCATTTCTGCCTACAAGGATTCCAAGAAAAAGCAACCTGGCTTTCCCTATTTCACAGACCACTATTTCCTTTGCATTTCTGTTCATCTGGATCCTAAGACAATCCCAAATGCTTCTTCCTTGCTTACAGGGCTTGGAAGTTTGACATTGAGACGCAAATGAAACATTGGCTTTTGAATCACAATAAATGGAGACCTGTTTTACAAACATTTCCCATTTTCTCCAGTTTTTACAGAACACTAAAATGCCTTCATGTAAAAACCACCTTTTCCATGTTGTCCAGAATCCTACTTCTATAAAGCTTCAGCCATGGCCTGTAGATTTTCTGTAACTCTTGCAAACAGTTTCTCTCAATAGGGTTGTTTCTTAAAAGAAGATCCATGCTCCAAAGTAAACATCTGACCAAAACTGGAATTTGTAAGCTGAATACACTGTTAGTGTAAGAAAAAAGTAATAAAACAGTGCTGGGGGCTGTATAAAACAAGCCAAACGATCCAGTATCCCATGTAAAATGAATTGTAATTACACATGCAGTGTGAGGTCAAGCCCTGAGAAGGGGAAGTGATATTACAGGTAAATAACCAACAAGAATACAGAATCCTGAGGAAGACCCATTTTTGTGGTCAGGAAACCGAGCACCTTTTGTCTAATTTAACTTGCTTCTTCATTTATGCAGTATGCAAACAGTAGATCTGGGAAACCAGAACAAAGTTATAGATGTATTTATGGAGTATTACTTCAGTACTAAACAGTTTCTAGCTTTATTTATGGATTACTACTACAATACTTAGTTTCTAGATTAATTTTAATAGTTGCATTAAATACATTTTGCATCTGAAACACCTTAATATGAAACAAAAGAAGGAATTTATTTATTTTAGCAAAAAGGCAAAGTCCACTCATTGCAATGGTTCTGCCTATAAGTGTCTAGATTTTTGCCTCATCTTTTTAGTCAGTTCCTCATAAAATTTGTGTTTTTCTGGCAAATCACCGATGATTGAAGTCGCTAAATAGTGACATACATGTGAGCGGTAGACTTCTTATCCCTCAGAAAATGCATGCCAACACACATCCTGTCATTCTACCCAAGAAGCAACTTTCTAAGCTTATAAGACCAATGTTTAAAATCTGTTCCTATGCCACCCACCCCATTATTTTAGGTTTTGTCCAGATCTCAAAAGGTGTGCTGCCTATGGTCTGCTCTGTAACATCCCATTCTGGTCATCTGAAAAGTTGCCAGCCTTATTTACTTATGCACAATCAGGAGCAGCAATATCCTAGATCTAGTCATTACCAACATGAGTGACCGGTGTTCCACACCTGAAGTCAATGCCTCATTGGTCTGGATCGGACCAGAAGCTAATTACCCTAGATATCCACATCCTGCCCCCACCCCCCATTAAGGAAACCATGGTAAAAAATTTCTCCAAAGCCATTCATGCTTCTTAAGACAGAAGTGGTGAACTTAGACACCCATGCAGATGGACAATACAGTTACGACTACTGAATCCTACACAATTGCACTTTATAAGTACTTACATGAGTGCATGGATTGTGCTATCCCAAACAGAACCAAGATGCTATCGTCCCAAAAAAAGGAAGCCAGTCTGGTGGTCCCCTGCCATAAACAAACTGTACAACAGAAGGAAGAAACTGTTGCAAAAGAGAGTAAAATCCCATGAGTGGAGGAGCTCCCTGGTCAGCCTCAGTAAGAAGCGGAGATCCCTGATAAAATCCTCCAAAGCTAGTTACAAAAACAAAATTGCCACTGATTCTAAAGACAACCACAAAGCATTCTATAACTATGTCAAGAATCTCAATGACAACACTCGGATCTGCTCCGAGTTACAGCACAATGGCACTAAGTATACAGACCCAACTGATATTGCCAACATCCTGGCAGATGGGCTCTTTAGGGGGTGAGGGGAGGTAAAGTTAGCACTGAACCTATCTCTATACCGGAAGAATGCAAAGTTCCTGTAATCTCGGCTGCACAGGTAAAAACTACACTCTACAAAGCCAAGAACACAGCATCCATGGGACCAGACAACATCCCAGGCTGTGTTCTACATGAACTACAGAATGAACTGGCACCCCACCCAAGTACCATGTTCAATCATAGCCTCACCTCAGGCTTTGTGCCTGCTGAATGGTGCACAGCGACGGTTATCCCATTCTACAAGGGGGGAGTCACCACGGACCCAGGAACTACCGCCCCATTAGCCTGACGAGTCTGGTCTGCAAGGCCATGGAATGTATCATGGAACTTATAAACAAAGACATTGGTAATCTCCAAACTCTGGACCCCACCCAGTTCGGGTTTGTAAAAGGCAGATTATGTCTCCTAAACCTGATAGATTTCTTTGAAGCAGTCACCAAAGCTGTAGACAAGGGTAAGGTGGTTCACACAGCCTATCTAGATCTTGCCAAGGCTTTTGACACCATCCCCCACTCTGGAATTATAGATAAACTCACTAAACTAGGTATAAATCCCTATGTCACAAGATGGGTTGCCGACTGGCTCACTGACAGAATCCACACTGCGAAAGTAGCAGACTCCAAATCAGACTTCAGACCAGTGACAAGTGGAGTACCATAGGGTTCAGTCCTGGGTCCTCTCCTGTTTGGTATCTACTTCTCTGAAGTACAGGCTAACACAGAAGGTCTTTGGCTAATGAAGTTCACAGATGACTGCAAACTAGGAGCTATAATCAAAACTCCTAATGATGTGGACATCCTACAAAAGGGGCTCACTGAGACAGATGCCTGGTGTCAAAGCCATGGCCTCAAGCTCAACGCCAAAAAGTGCATTGTTATCCCCTTTGATAAAAACTCTGTACCCATGAACTACAACATAGGCGGTAGTATACTTAATACTCAAAGTGTGACAGGAGACCTTGGGACACA
Source organism: Protopterus annectens (assembly GCF_019279795.1). Lineage (NCBI taxonomy): Eukaryota > Metazoa > Chordata > Ceratodontiformes > Protopteridae > Protopterus > Protopterus annectens. The sequence continues at coordinate 69,776,370 of NC_056745.1, forward strand.
GGTGGACAGTAGTCTTTCCTTTGATAATCACATCACCACAGTAGTCAGGAACTCCTTCCATGTGGCACACATCACAAAAGGTTTCTCATCCAGAAAAAAAAAAAAGAGGTCATTGTTCCCCTCTACTCATCACTCATTAGACCCATTATAGAGTACAACGCCCCTTTTGGTATGTACCTCACAAGACATCAACAACTGGAAAGGCTGCAGAAATACCTCACAAAGAGGATTACCGGGCTCAAACAGATGCCCTACGCAGGCCGTCTCAAAAAACTCTAGCTTTACTCCATCGCAGATCGCCTACTCAGAGATGATCTCTGCCTAACATACAAAGCTATGCCAAACCCGGAACTGCTGGACATGCTCCACTTAGAGATCCCAATCCCGAGCTACATGCTCTAGGGATCTAAACCTTGTCACCACAATAAACAGAACATGCCGGAGGGATAGATTCCAGTCCCAGAGACTTCCCATACTCTGGAATAAACTACCTACCTATATCAAACAAAGCTCCTCATTAGCACTCAAGAAAAATCTTGATGATTGGATAGGAAATAGGAAATTCACCCCAGGGATCACCTCTGTGGCTCTGCTAGATAGTGGCACAGAAAAATTATTTTCTTGGGTGGCAAAAGCCAGGGTATCTTTTTGGCTGGGCTTGTACAGGTCCCAGGGCCGATAGCCTAGTACCTACCTATGAACCTATGGAATGTCTACATGACCTTGCTGTTGTAAAAATATTTACTACATTATTTGTTTCACCTTACTGCAAATGTGTTACAGAGCTTTTCTGCTTTTCTCCACAGGCCTCTGATGAGAATGGGATGTGCTCAGTTTTAAAATCCTGATCAAAGAAAAAAAAGGGGGAACTGGTGCTTGACAGCGTACTTCCACCAGCAAAAACTAAATGTGACAGATGCAGAAAATGTAGAAATGTTTCCTGAAAAGGATGATTAATCTGTGAATGGAATGACAAATTAAGCCAAACTGCAGCTTTAACTTTCAGGTTTTTAGCAGACTTGCAAATTGTGCACGCTAAACCAAGTGGGGAATTCCCAGGATGGCAATAAGCAATTCACTATACAATTGGGTTCGCAGCAGTCTTGTAAATATTCAAATTACTCTTGTAATAGGCCTCTGCATGGCTTCCTGCTGGGGAACTAACCTCCAATAAAACAAAGTTTCTAGCCACATTGGCACCCTGACATCTCTGGATAGAGCAGTACATATTAACATACATTTACTAGAATTCCCAATCACTTCCCAGGTAATCTTCCATAATGCAAGAGTCCCAAAACATAGAAAATAAAAGGATCTCAGGTACACAAACAGCATGTTCAGCCCCAGAAGTTTATTGCACAGTTTTGTTAAATAAGAATATAGTATGACCTGGAAAATGTTTATCCTGACAGAGCAAGGGCATGTATGCTAAATTACTGGTCTAGCATCATATTTTGAAAACAGTCTCTTGCATGACAATCTTCAGAAAATGGGATGGGGTGTCTAAACATTTTTTTAGAACCTGGACAGTGCTGCTCGCAGTAGACAAATTTTCAAGAAACTACCTTAAAATACACTCTCCAACAAACAAAAACAAAACAGACACGTAAAAATGCTCCTTAAAACCAGGCTCACAATCCTGACTCAAACACTGGCAAAAGGCAAAATAAAAGCCAAGCAATTGCTGATAACAACATTGCCCTTTCCATACACAACTTCAGATCTACTTTGCAACTGAAACAAAGAGAGAGCATGCACATTAACAGGGATACACTTTGTGTGATTATAGTAACTTACTCTATTTTCAAAAATGTTTCACTGGAAAATATGAAAGTAAATGCAATTAAAAAGAGTATAGAATGCAGGGGGGGGGGGGGCTGATGACAAACCCATTAACCTCCAATATGCAATTTACAGTTTGGAAAGTAAATTACTAGTATCGGTTAGGAATGGATGATAGGTATTGTTTCCAGGAGATTAGCTCTAACTGTTGATTCCAAAGTTTATCCTCAAACTGGGCAAAATGAAAGAGGAAAAGCCTTGTAATGCCTGGATATACCCAGGCATAAAGTAATGCCTTGATATACCCAGGCATAAAGTAATGCCTTGATATACCCAGGCATAAAATAATGCCTTGATATACCCAGGCATAAAATAATGCCTTGATATACCCGCGCATAAAGTGCTCATTTCATTTCAGGTGACGTCGCTCTTTTGCGCTAACTATATAAAATGGATGAGCCATAAGTGTGGATATACAGCACTAACCTGCAACTCCAGTGACCCAGAATGGCCAAGCAGACCTAGCAAAGGGATCAGACCTGACATGCAGACTTATTTCTACATTTCCCCATGGGAAGGAGAATACAAGTGCTGGCGGACTGACTGGCCATTGAAAATGTACTGGGCTACATGTAAATGGCAATCTGGACAATAAAACAACAACTTTCTAATGAAAATGGGCTATGTATGTGATCTCAATGATAGGCAAAATGTACAGCATATATTATGGGGATATACAGCTTGAGAAGTCTTGCCCTCACAACCGGTGGCACTACCATACAGTGGCAGATGGTCAGATGACAGGTCAGTGAACTCCCCCTCCAGTCACTGTTTACTGTTTTTAAAATGCCCAGGCCCTCATGAATTCTTAGTGTCTTATAAAATGAGACTTGAGAAATCAAAGCCGTAATTTTTGAACCCCAAGTATCTCAATGGCCACAATTTTCTATTGCTCTTTTGGCGTTTTTCTCCTGTAGGATTCGTTGCATATGTCAGTACCTCAGCATTACCTCTTCTGCTGGAAAACATGATGCAGTACCTCTGATGCCCAATCAGCTGTGTACTGCATCCCAGACAGTAACCATAACAATCATGTTAAGGGGACCAATAAGGGTAGGGGCTGGTATAATGACTATAGTCTTTACTGAACAGACACAAAGTACAGGGTTGATTCTAGCCTTTGAAGGGGAAAAAAAATCAGCAAAGTTTAAAATTTCCAAGGAGGGCAGTTAGCTAGCCTAGTAATTGCCCATGAACTATTTCATTATATGCACAGTGCTTTGCAACCCTACAAAAAAAAAAGTACTCATGTTTGCGACTTTATACAAATAGGAATGTACAGCATAGAAACACTCATTTTATTTACACTATATTGGTGCACCACACGATGGCAATGTGGTACTGAGGTAGCAGAAATCTGGCTCCAAACGTCTTTGTCAGTTAGCTGGAAACGTGAACTGATCAAAATCAACAATCCTTGATGGGTAACCATTTGAAATGATGGAACTTGCTTAAGTGAGTCCTGAAACAGACCAAATGGCCGAAAAATGGACTCGTCTGAGATGGCCATTTCTTGGACTATTCCTTTTGTAGCAGTACGGCAATCTAGGAGTTAGTATAGGGTGTGTGGAAGGCTTGTCCTGCAAAACTTTTTTCTTATACTGTCACTCGGCATTTCGAGTGGCGACATCTCAATAAGGAACCTCGTGATGCATAGGCAGGACTAACAGCCATCAAAAAACACACAAAAATCTTTTGACTGTCATTCATGCTTCGTGTGCAGTATTTGTGTGGTATTTCCAAGTGTAGTGATGTCATTCACACCTTTGTGTACAGCATTTGTGTGATATTTCCAAGTGAAGCGAATGGTGGCGGAAGTGACTCTGGTGGCCGGTATGCTGGAGTTCATTTATGAAAAACGGCAAATGTGTACACAAGGTACACTTGATAAGTCCCTTAGTTTTAAGTCTTACATGACAACAGTATTTCCTTTTATCTTTCTGTTACACAAGAAGGCTTCCTTTTAGCCTTCCTGCAATGTACAGTTAATGAGAAACCCTCAAGGTAAAAGCTGTATGTATTTTTTTTTTAATCCCAAAACAATGTCGGCAGCAGAAACATGGTAGAGGCTGAAGTAAAAACTAAAAACTTTGAATAAAACAGGAAGGTAAGCACTTTCTCACCATGAGGTAAATTTTGATATCCTGGTCATTTTTAAGATGGCGAACACTTTGTGTTTGTGTTGATGTGCGCTTGTCACACACAGACACACACACACACACACACACACACACACACACACAGACACACAGACACACAGACACACAGACACACAGACACACAGACACACAGACATTCACTGGTCATCAACCTGCCCTCCAGATAAGAATGCAACACCAGGGTGCAGTTCTTACCACCTTTTACAGCTAAATGGTTTCAGTATGTAGGACAGCAATAGAAAAAGCATGTAGCTTGTTGCATTCTATTATTTAATTTCTGCAGTGCTTGTTCAGTGGACTTCGGTACCACCTATGCAATTCTAAGTTACTTGTTTTTATATAACGGGAATCTTCTTCTAGTGACCTGTTCAAATTTTGACCTGTCTGCAGATACACTACCTTGGCACTCTCTGAAAATAGGCCAGAGATCTAGTTGAACCAACCCAGCTACCAAAACAAAAAATTGAATACATATCCCATCCCCCAAGTCTCCTTGCCTAAACTACCAGCTTAACCAATAAACAAACAAGTAAACATGGTACAGCGGTGCAGTGGTAGCACTGTTGCCTCACAGCAAGAGGTTCTCCAGTTCAATTCTCAACTGGAGTGCTTTCTGTGTGGAGTCTGCATATCCTCCCTGCATTCGTGTGGGTTTTTTTCGGGTACTCCCTGCATTCGTGTGGGTTTTTTTCGGGTACTCCGGTTTCCTCCCACATTACAAAGACATATGTCTAGAGTGTTTCTCTGCAGGCCTCTGCTGAAAATTGGCTTCGTTCCAAGTCGGACTTTCCCAGTAAACAAATGTTAAATAAACAAAAAAAGTACTACAAAATGCAGTATAGAGCTCTGATTAATCCCCTTCAAAGTCTAGAACAACAAGGAAGATTCAAACTACAAATTACAGTTGAATGAATATGCCTTTAACAGCTAAATTAAAATCAACATGAAGTTAAAAAGTGTATTTATTTAGGTGCTTGAGTACAAATACCTTGCACAATAGTACAAACAATAAAAAACATAAGAAAACAAAATTCAATCATGCATTAAATCCTATGTTTGTATTTAGCCCATCTTATCAAACGGCAGAAACAGCAACATTAGAAGTAGATATTTTTGCCATTTTTTTTTTTAATTACCTCATCGCATGCTGAGCACCGTGGTTTTAGCAGTTCAGCATGGTGTCGACCACAATGGATTTTTCCATCCTGGTAGAAGTAGATAAGGTCAACGAGAAGTTCATTGCATGTGGAGCAGACAAAACATGCAGGATGCCAGCACAGCCCAGGTCCAGCTCTTGAAGCGAACACTGCTATTTCACCTCCATTTATCTTCTCGCCACACTAAAAGATGAAAGTTTAGTTAAAATTCAGTAAACAACACTATCATCATTTCTTAAACTACTGCTCAGCACTGTTTAGGACAACACCAAGTACCACTTTAACTGTAGCTTGTGGTACTTTAAAAAAAAAAAACACATTAAATATGCCAAGATCCAGAGTAATCCTTAACCAAGATCACAATAAATGCACATTTTTTTCCTGGGATTCTACAGGTACAAACTGTAAAAGATCAGTCTCACCAGAAGCCTAGCACACAGTTTGTTGTTTGTACTGGGTGCATGCAGAAATCTACATTTCCAGCCTGACATTTCCTATGTGGTTTGATCATTACCTCTGCAAACACTCTTTAGCACTATAATTAAAAAGAGGAAGAAGCATATCCGAAATTCACAAATGTTAACTGTGTAGAGTATGCTGAAATACTCACACACTCGCACACTCACACTCGCACACTCGCACACTCGCACACACGCACACACGCACACACTCTGGATGTTATACAATAACATGTGTGTACTCATGCACACGTTTTATACCCAGCGGTGAGAACACTGGGCACTGTTGATGTGACACTCATTCCATTTGCAAAATGTGAAAAAGGCAGTTTTGATACTACATGTGAACCCTAAATACAGCTGATACACAACTATAATACTGCAGCTCAGATTAAACTATGTTAAAGGACTTTGTGTGTCCAGGATAACACAAATTTAGGTTAGCATGGTTTAGAATCATTAATGGTTTAGTTTCATTAAGCTGATTGGACAAAGTTTGTCTTCATCCACAAAAGGCTACCATTTGATATCCCTATTGAAGTGAATCTTCTCTCGTTGGTTTAGGCACCATCATATTTATGGGTCTATATTATGTGATCGAATGCTTAGGTGATCGAACACCTAAACATCGACCATGTAATATCAAACTGCAAAAGAGTGAATGCCGCTGGGAAACTTTACAGTCGGCCACAAAAAAAAAAAAATAACTTTACAGCCGAACTAACTGGGGGAGCTGTGCTCCCCCCCCAACTAAATATGCCAACTCCGAGATCACTCCACAGTGGAGAAAATGGCAAAATCCAGCAAACGGCCAAGGGAAATCTTTCCCTGCCTTAAAATGTCCGTTTGCTGTTTTTTGCTTTTGATATTACATTGTCAATGTTTTCAATCATGTAATATAGACCCATATTTACAAAGATTTGTTGCAGTGTTAAGCTGTCTATGCAATGTTATTTTCCACTAACAATAACACTTGCAAAAGCTCCAAACTGCAATTTCCTGCCAGACCATTGAGAATAAGGCAACTAATGTAGGCCTGTACTACTGGCTGCCACAGTTTAAAACGGATGAGGCCTAGCATTTAACCCACTGATCGGCCATTTTTTTTTTATTTGGCAGTACCTGCTGTTATGATCAGTAATAGCATTGAGTGGTTATCCACACCCTAGTCTTTAAAGGTATGACCAGGCATTCATTAAACATGACAAACTACTTGCAATGCTCATTAATTCCAGCCATTTATAAAATCAGTTTATACATATGCAGCAGTAGAGGTGCTGAGGGACTTTAAGTCTGTTACAGTTGGTCGGCCACTGTTACTAGCCATATCACAGCACTTTCTGAAATCTTGACTGAATACTTTATCAGCAGTTTGTGACACACACACACACACACACACACACACACACACACACACACACACACACACACACAAAACTGCTCACTCGCACTGCTGACCCTCCCTGTCAGAGGAAGGTTATGGGATTTTTCTTTCTCGGCTCAGCTAAGGTTTGGGTGCCCGTATGTGCATAAAGCTACTTCCACATATTTATGAAAAATGTTGGTTACTAATAGGGTTTGAAGAAGTGTGGAAACACTGGATTGCAGTAATTTTACTTGTGCACCATTCATAATGCTGAATGTTGGGGAATTTATCTTTTTTTTATTTATTTTATATTTGTTTACCGGGGAAGTCCAACTGGACAAATCCTTTTTGACCCACGGAAATAAGCTCCACAAAACATGCAGCAGTAACTAGTGTAGTAATTAGCAATAGAAGTAAGACGCCGGCTTAGACTAGCACAGATAATATACAATAAGTTTAAGCAATTGCTAGGTAATCACAAAATTAAATCACATAAACAGAAGCATAACATTATACAATCTTTTGTAGAGAGAGAAATCAAGTGACACTCTACAATTATACACGTTTTCACATAGATTTCAATGAGAACTCGAATATTTCCTCATATCAACAGTAATGAGAAATGTTAGCCTGCATTGAGTTGAGGTATTATGTAATTAGAACAGACAGAAGGTGACGTATTCAGTATTTCCTATAGAGCACACAGATGGAGTTGTACTTTGCAAGTGGAACAAACTAGTAGGAAGGTCAGAGAGAGATGTTGCTCAGGAGTAGAACAAGGACACAGCCACTTGTTGAATAAGTGGGTTTAAACTGGGACAGTATGTTTTCTGGTAGTTCATTCCAGATTTTTCCCAAATAATTTGAGAACAGGGAATCTCCAGCTCGATTTTTGGATGCATTGATTTTTATGTGGCGTTTGTTAGTGGAGCGTAAGGTACTGTTAGTGGCATATGGTTGAATTAATATTTGCAGGGCAGTTGTTTTCTCACGTTCATGGAGGATTTTTATGGGTCATGCTTAACTCTGTGTAATGAAGGAGGTGGGGGAGCTCTAGCCATTTGAGCTGCTTGAGTGCTATACAATGGTTCATTCTAGCAGGTAAGTTTGTAGCATATAGCAGGTAAGTTTGTAGCATATCTGGCACTTTGTTATAACAGGATTCAGGTTTTGCTAACTCAGATTTTTTTTTAGATTTGCAAGTAAGAGAGCTGCGTACAGCAGTGTGGAGATTAAGTGAGTTTGGGTAGTGGCAGTGTTGGTTCCTGTACAATGTTATTTACTTTTATGTACTTTTACAGTTTGGGAAATGAACATCAAATTTTAGTTTGCAATTTCAACTCCTAAAACTTTGGTGTGAGGTGATGAGGATATGATGGTGTTATTTAGTGACACAATGTTGAACGTATTCGTGGGTCGGGTTGATTTAGTGGGATGGAAGATCATGTTTGCTTTTTGGGGTTTAGTATTAGTTGAGCGTTTGTGAGCCAGGACTCATAGGTTCATAGATTAGTACTAAGCTAACTGCCCTTGCAAGCCATTTTAAGCCTAGCCAATTATCCCTTGTGAGACTCAAACCCTGCACCTAGTGTTTGTAAGGCAAACACCTTAACCATTAGGCCACCCTTCCAACCCTCAACTACTATAAATGATTCTTGTGTGAGACTATGACGTTCTTGAAGTGAGGGAGCAGTGCATATCACTGTCGAGTAGTCTGCATATTGGATGAGAGAGGCTTGTGGGGTTGACATGTGAAGGTTATTTGTAAATACTGAGAAAAGAAGTGGCCCCAAGAGCCTTGAAGGACCCCTAGGGTCACTGGCAGTAAGGGTAATAAAGTTTGTTGCCTAGAAACTGCTTGCTGGCATCCATTTAGGTAATGCTGGAACCAGGCAAGGGTAGAATTACAAAAGTTTAGTTCGGAGAGAACGTTTAGAAGTTTATTATGGGAAACCATATCAAAGGCTTTTGAGAGGTCAAGGAAGACAGAGGATACATAGTTATTGTTGTTCCTGTGATAGTTGACAGCATTGTTAAATGACTTTGGTGCAGCGGATGTGCTGTGATATGGTAGAAAGCCGTGCTAAGAGTGTTTGTTAGTATGCAGGTAATCAGTAACTTGCATGTGAATGACCCTTTCTAGTATTTTAAACAGTGGTGCTAATAATGCGATTGGGTGCTAGTTAGAGAGATCTGTTGAGGAGCCACCTTTATGTAGAGGTATAACCGAAGAGATTTTCCAAATGGGATGGACTTGTTCTGCTATGGATCTATTGATTAGAAGTGATACAGGATAAAAGCTATTCCATCTGCTGTCAATTTTAGGAACTCAGCAGGTAAGTTGTTAGCAGCTAATGTAGTGGGTTTTAGCTTTTTTGATTGTGTCAGTGGCTACAGGTTGCAGGGAGAAGGTAGCTTTAATATTGGGACAGGCAGTGGAAGTTTTGATAGGTGAGGGGGTTTGATTGTTGGAATCCGTGAAAGGAAGCTACCACTGCATTTCAGGACGAGGGGTGACACTTTAACCATTACAGGTCAACTGTACATCTCTGTAACACCAGGGAATGTATCTTATAGCACAAAGCTGATGAAGGGATTGACCATCAGCATTAATACTATGCAGTGAATAAGGTGCAATCAGGGTATCTCTGGACATGGCAGACTGAAAGGTATGTGAAGGAGTGTGATAAACAAACAGTGAGCTGCTGCAAAACATCTGGCAGATGACAAAGGTTCGAATACCTCCAGATGTTAGGAGCTATACTGGAGATTATAAAGTTAAATGACTGGGGGACATGAAAATATAGGATGCAAATGAGGCCATAATAGATGGATGGCAGCCTACTTTGCACACTTCTGTCACACCCAATGGATGAGCCTTAGTCATGACAATTCCGCAATGGCCACTCCAGACACTATGCTATAGTAGTTCAATATAAAATACTAAAGGTGTGGTACTGTCCCAGACAGTACTCCACAGAGGTTAAATACATGCTGTGGTATTATCTTCACTCGTACCACTCTACAGCATCCTCTGTATAATATCCAGATGACCACCATCAAAAATAAAACTAAAAATTAGTACTGGTTTTGGTACCATTACAGACACAGTCAAATTTCTGTCCTCTTAATGCAATTTCCTGTGAAAATAAGTGGGTAAAAGTGCAGAGTTTCCATTTTAAGCTTGTTGCATACCTGTTCACAGATCACATGTGAAAGTGATCTAGAAAGCAGCTTAATGCTCCCTCTTCCTAACGCTTCTTTCTTACGTTGCGTACTAAACATCTGTAGCTCTTTCTTTTCCTCTTCACTTAGAGACTGGCAGTAGCGAACCTGATAAAGAAAAGTATAAACACATAAAGACCTCTGGTCTGGACTACAACAACAACTCAGAGCAGCAGTTAAACAAGCCAGTGCTCAATAAAGTGCTAATTCTTCTGATGGTGAAGAGGAGGTTAGCCATACAGCAACAGATCGCTTTGTTTTACACAAAACATTCTCTGTGAAGCACAAATACGCAACATGACAGTCTTCAAAACCTCAAAAATGCATTGGCACAAAGAATTCCTTTCTACAGAGCTTTTATGCCAAGCAATCTTAGGAATTCAAATATTCTCAACAACTGGCGGGTGGCATTTTAAGTGCCTCATGGTCAAAGTGGGTGTCTCTGCAATAAGAAAACAAATGCTCTCCAGTTCAAGAGAGCAAAATCAAGCTTTTAAACAATGTGCTTTTGTATTGTATCACAGATCTGGGTTGTACCTTTTACATCGTTATACAAATTAATTTCAGATTTGAAGGCGGTACAATTAGAACTGTGTAAAAGAGAGTACATGGTAGTGAACCTGGAAGAATCCTACAGCTGTCAAGTTTCTCTCACTGCACCCCTCCGACTTTAAACATTGTTTTTATAATAAAGTAACAAGTGTGTTACTAGCATCTAAGGTACTGTGTTGCACCATTAGAACAGCGTTTGAAGTCTGGTACTATATATTTAACTACAAACAGGTTGCTTAACTTTATTTTCACAAAACAAGCCGTAGTCTGAAATGGCTTTCTAACGTCTGCAGCTAATGCGGTCATTGCTTTATATGCTGTATAAAATGTGCATATCAAACACTGGCTGGCCAATACAAAGCTTAATTTAAACTAAAGAACAAATCTAAATCTCTTACAATGTGCAGGATTAAATTCTATTTTTGTATACATATTTGCCATGTTTAATATTTTACCTCATTATCGTGAGGTGGTAGCTGATAAAGAAGCTGTTTAATTCGATGTTTTTCTCCTGGGCTATTGACGTAAGGCACCTTTTCATCAGGCAGACAGGAAAAGTACAGCTGCACCTGGATATTGGTTTAAAAAACAAAACGACAAAAAGACAGACATTCATGTGAGTTTAGAAAAGATGTAGGATAGCTATTGCATAAAGAGTATTTAAAAATGTTATTTATTGATTCCATCAGGATTTCATCTCAGCTATTACGTGCAAACAGCCTAATGTTTCCATGTAAACTTTGCTGGAAATGTCAAGTTAACTTTACAGTGGAACCGTGTGATACTACACAAACCAGGATGCTTGTGACTGTTCCTTTAACAGCCTGAGGAAGCCAGCAGAATTGATTTTGTATCCAATATGTCTTGCACCCAGCTGCTATTTGACTTCTGGAATGCAATGTTCAGTTTGATTTAGGGATGTCATAAATTATGCACATTTAATGCTGTTATTACCTCCTCTAAAAACACTACCCCTCCCCCAGCAGGACCGACTGGAAAGCCTATTGAAATTCCTTATTTTTACCTGCCTTTAGCATGCATAATGTGTGAAGCTAGTCAGTGAACAACCACCATAAACAAATTTAATTTGCTCCATGCATTTTACAGATTGGAAGGACAAAAGCGGCACAGCAAGATATGGGAGTTCCCGTGGATTCAGTCCATCCTGAATAGCAACACTCATGACTCATGTGCACTGAGAAAGACCTTTCCCCCCACCACCCCACACCCATCATCATGTATTTGTCAACCAGCCACAGGTCCCTGTATGCTGACCTATAGCCATTGATATAAATGTATGCAAACGCCTTGAACTCTGTGATAATCAAAATATACTAAACGCCAGTCATCTCTCAAGTAAAGAATAAAAACGTAAAGGACAGACTGACCATAGAAAGGTTCTTTTCAAGAGTTTCAACAGTAAGACAAATGCAAGGTTTCTCTGTCAGAGCAAAAAGTACAGTTTTGTACCTACCATAAATGTAGATGTTCGAGTGCTCATACAGCTGCAGTCATTACAGATGGGTTATCCTGCCATCAGGCGGGCCCTCGGTCGGCCGAATTCCAAAGTCTAGGTCCGGCGTCGGTTGTCGTCGCTTCTTCCCTGACGTCAGTGTGGCAGGGGTATAAAAGAGGCAGCCAATGCCATTTTCTTCAGTTTTTCTTGCCCCAGATGTCAGGTGCCCCCAGAAGGAAGGCAAAACATAATATTATGCAAACATGCAATGTAGATAAATCAAAAACAGTAGTTGCAAGCAAATACACCATAAAGGAATACCCCAGATAGGTTGTATGATAAAGGTGTTTGTCATAAGGCCTGTCCTAAGAGGGGATGGAGGGAGGGAAACCTGGACTGCAGCTGTATGAGCACTCAAACATCTACATTTATGGTAGGTACAAAACTGTACTATGTTTATCATGCATACAGCTGCAGTCATTACAGATGGGTAGAATCCCAAAACTAAGTAAGGGTGGTAGGCACTAAGTGGAACTAGGAGGGGTGAGGATGCCCTGCAGGACTGCTTGTGGCAAAACCCGCTCTAGATTGAGTATAGTGGAAGGTGGTAGTGCTTGGAAAAAGTGTGCACTGAACTCAAAGTAGCTGCTTCCAAAATGCCCTTGGTAGGGACCCCCCTAAGGAAAGCTGCAGAGGTAGCTGTAGCCCTGGTGGAGTGGGATCTGATGTATACAAGCACAGATTTTCCATGAAATGAATAACAAAAGCGTATGCAGTGGGCTATCCATTTTGAAATTGTCTGTTTGGAAATAGCCTTTCCTTGAGCACCTGTAGCATAGGACACAAAGAGCTGTTCAGATTTCCTGAATGGCTTTGTTCTGTCCAAGTAATAGCGAAGTTGTCTGTGAATGTCCAAGGAATGTAGTAGTCTCTCCCCTTTGTTCTGTGGATTTGGATAAAAGGTAGGTAAATGAATGGTCTGATTCAAAGCTACACTGGATACTACCTTTGGCATGAATATAGGGTTGGTTTGTAAGGAAACTCTGTCCTGATGGAAAATGATGAATGGTTGCACAGCCATGAGGGCCTGTAGTTCCAAAACCCTGCGTGCTGAGGTAATAGCCAGAAGGAAGGGCTGTTTTCCATGACAAGTATTGCAGCTCTGTTGAAGAAGCTGGCTAAAAAGGAGGTAGGGTCAGTTTTTCCAAGACGAAGTTGAGGTCCCAAGCTGGGACTGGTGGTTTCCGTGGGGGTTTTATATTTTTTGCCCCTCTGAGGAACTGCCTTAATAGAGAATGTGAGAATAAAGGAGGATCTGTATTGTATTGTGCAGAAATGGCTGAAGCGTGGATCTTGATGGAGGAGAAGGAAAGGCCAGTGTTTAACATCTCAGCTAGGTACTGTAAAATGTGAGGTATATTTATTACCCAAGGATCCTGTCCCTTTTCTTGATACCAGGAACAAAATCGTTTCCATTTGGCGGAGTAAGCTTTTCTAGTAGAGGGTCTTCTGGCCTCCAAGATGACATCCTGCACCTCCTTGGAGAGGAGAGTCTGTTGGGAAATTAAGGTATTTTCCATGCAGCTAGATTTAGGGTTTTGAGCTGGCTGTGAAGGGTTTGGTAGTTGTGCTGGGACAACAGAAGAGGGACTAGAGGTAGAATCCATGTTGGGGAGTGTGTCAGGCTCTTTAGGAGAGGATACCAGTGTTATCGTGGCCAGTCTTGAGCAATGAGAATCATTTGTGGTCTCTCTGCTCTGGCTTTTAATAGAACTCTGGTCAGTAGAGGAAGAGGCGGGAAGGCATAGACTGTCAATGTTGTCCAATTGAAAGAGAGTGCGTCCACTTTCCAGGCCTGTGGATGATAGGTCCTTGAACAAACTTTTTCCAACTGGTAATTTATGTGGGTAGCAAATAGATCTATGTCTGGCTGTCCCCATGCCTGAGTTATCTTTGAGAAGACTCGAGGATGCAACTTCCATTCGTGTGGGTCTGTCATATTTCTGCTTAAGTTGTCTGCCAGTGAGTTTTCCTTCCCTGGCAGGAATTGTGCCTGTAGTTGAATTTGCAATTCTAGTGCTGTGTGTTCCATAGGGTCATGGCTTGCCTGCACAGGGGGTATGAATGAGTTCCACCCTGTTTTTTTATGTACCACATGACTGTGGTGGTGTCTGTCCTTATCAATAGCTGGCCTGGATGCAGTAGGTCTTTGAAGGTCATAAGAGCATTTTGCACAGCTAGCATCTCCTTTTGGTTGATGTGTAGGTGCTTCTCTTTTTGGGACCATTTTCCCTGAATGCATTGATCTGCCATTTGTGATCCCCAGGCGTAGTCTGAGGCGTCCGTTGTGATGATTTGAGTTGCTTGAGGTACACAGAAAGGGAGACCTGTGTTTCTTTGGCATGCTTGAGCCCACCACAAAAATTCCTTTTGAAGGCATGGAATGAGTGGTATAATTGTTTCCAAGCTGTGGCTGTGTTGAGACCATAAGTTTTTTAGGTAACATTGTAGTTTCCTCATATGCAGCTTTGCAAATGGTATTAGTAGGATGCAAGATGCCATGAATCCCAGAGCCTGCAGGACTTTCCTTGCAGTTAGTCTGGTGAAAGTTGCCATTTTGTTGAAATATTGAGAAAGTTGCCCTTGTTTGTCTGGCGTGAGGTAGGCCATCTGGGTGGTTGTATCTAAGCTGGCACCCAGGAAAATTATCTGTTGAGAAGGTATTAGTTTTGATTTCTTTTTGTTCACTGTGTATCCCAGACAGTTTAATAGTTTTATTACAAACGCCAGATGCTGCAATAGGATGTCCTTGCTGTCCACTTGGATCAGGCAGTCGTCCAGATATGGGTATATTTGTATCCCTTGTAGTCTGCAGAAGGCGATTACTGATGCCAGGCATTTCGTAAACACTCTGGGTGCAGTAGATAAGCCAAAGGGCAATGCAGAGAATTGGTAATGGGTTGAACCTGCAAGAAATCTGAGGTATCTTCTGCAATCTTGTCTGATAGGGACATGCAGGTATGCCTCCTTGAGGTCCAATGTTACCAGCCAAGACTCCTTGCCCAGCATGGGAAGAAGCTGCTGTAATGTGAGCATCTTGAATTTTGGCACCTGTAGATATGTGTTTAGGATGGATAGGTCTAAGATGGGTCTCCAATCTTTGTCTTTCCTTGGTACCTGGAATAGTCTGGAATAAAAACCTTGACCTTGTTCTTTTGCAGCAACCTCTTGAATCGCTTTCATATCCATGAGAGCGGAAATTTGTCTTTGTGCCTCTGCCCTTTGATTTTGTGGCAGGTTTGGCAAGCCTCTCATTTTTGGAAGGGTGTGAAAGTGGAACCTGTAGCCTCTGTCTATAATGTCCAGAATCCATTTGTCTTTTGTAACAATGTGCCAGTTTTTTGAAAATAATGCCAGTTTAACGCCCAAAGGTGCTGCCATTAAAGCTTTGTTTGGCAGGCATAGGCGGAAGTCATTGTGCCTGTTTTCTAAATGACTGTGATCTATCTTCTCCACCTCTTGGGGTTGGTGCATGCCACTGTCTAGCTCTATAAGATCCTTGAGGTTGTCCTCTACCGCTTGGGCGTCTGTATCTGCCCCTTTGAGGTCTGTCTGTGGCTGGAAAGGACCAATTTTTTGAAGGCCAGTTTCTGCTGAAGCGTGGAGGTTGTACCTGCAAGAAATCTTTCACTGTTTGCATAGATTTCGCTTTTTCCTCCATTTTCTTTAGTACCTCCTCAGCTTCAACACCAAACAATACATCTTTTTGAAGTGGTGCATCTAATAACTTTGCTTTGACATGATCTGGTAAGGTTTGCTCTTTGAGCCAAGCATGTCTACGTATAGCAGACCCTGTGACAGCAGCTCTACATGAGGCCTCTAAAGCATCAAAACCACACTGCAAGGTATGTTTACCCACTTGCTCTGCTCCATGCAACAAATCCTGCAACTTTCAGATCTGGTTGTTCTGTTTGTGTCATTTTGCTTTTCAGCTGAGATAACAAAAACTGTTGGTACTTTAAGATATGAAATTGACAGTTTAATGCCCTCATGGTTAAAGTGGCAGATGTATACACCTTTTCCCCCCACCTTTCTAATGCTCTGGAATCTCTCTCTGAAGGTAAAGGGTTTTTAGCAGTAGAGGGCTTTATTCCCTTGGGACCTTGTGAAATTGTTTCTGGGTCTGCAGTATGGCTTTTATAAAGGAACTGGTGAGAATCAGGAACCCGGTAATATCTGTCTGGTTTACCAGGGGCTGGAGGTAAAGAATCTGGATTAAGACTGGCTTCTGCGTACACATCATCCAAAATATCTAAAACAGGAGGGATAGCCAGGGGCCTATGCTGGGGGAGCAGTAGAAATTCCCTGAGCCTTTTCTTGGAATCTGAGTAATCTTGGCCTTCCCAGTGGAAGTGCTCCCTCAATGTATGCAGGGTTTCCCCAAAAGAGTAGTCCTCAGGGTGGGAGACTGAGGGAATAGACTCCTCTGCATCAGAGTCTTCAAAAGGGGAATAGGCATAATCCTGGTCCTCAAAATGGTCTGAGGTAATAGAAGCCTGGTCTGAGGAAGGGTAGTCTTCCTCCAATCTGGGTCTTTTGTCAGAGGGGGGTTGAGAACCCCTGATGAGAGTTATCAAATCCTCAGCCATTTTAAGCATCTGCTTTTTAGGCATGGGGCCTTGAGAGGAGGTCTGAGGACCCTGTTTTTTAGTTTTCATGGCAGCTTTAGATTTAGTGAAGGATTTAATAGAGAAGGTGGAAGGCTTGAAGACGCCTTCAGAAATGGCAGGCCTCACTAAATTTTCAGTTTCCCTGCCAAGAGTGGCGTCGGTGTCTGCAGTGGGAATGGAGACCGAGGAGCCTGCGACCTCGGGTAATGAAGTCACCGGTAAAATAGTTTCATCGGTAGTCAGGGGCTGTGTAGGCACCTTGCTGAGAACCGGAGAACCGGTAGTCGGCCTAAGCGTGGTCTCAGTACTCGGTGCAGGCCTCGGATGTCGGTCCTTGTCTTTGCATCTTTTGCTTAAAAATGGTGTTGGTGTATCCGACGACATGATATAATTAAATTTCTTGCCAAAATAATGAAGGGCGAACTCCGCCCGGCGCTTAATAGTGCGCTTGTTGAACCTAGCACAAAAACGGCAGGCCGAGACGTCGTGGTCTGGCCCTAAGCAAGGTATACAGAAAGAGTGGAAATCCTTATGTGGTATTTGCTTCCCACAAGAAATGCAATTATTAACTTTGTCTGACATCGGTCTGAGGCAAGAAAAGTTTCCCCAACGGGGTACTTAGCTTTAAAGAAGACTTCAGCCGGAGCTGGCCAACCGGCACTTGCGAACTGCTTCTGCTTCGGGCACTGCACGGCAAGAAAGACTGAAGAAAAAGGCATCGGCTGCCTCTTTTATACCCCTGCCACACTGACATCAGGGAAGAAGCGATGACAACCGAAGCCGGACCTAGACTTTGGAATTCGGCCGACCGAGGACCCGCCTGACGGCAGGATAACCCATCTGTCATGACTGCAGCTGTATGCACGATGAACATCTGTACATAAAGAATTCTGAAACAATATAAGAAAACATTGCAGCTGACAGTGCGCTAGGTGTAAAACGAGCTCTAATCTAGAATATATCTGCAGGGGCAACAGCAACTGATGCCGGACCTAGACTTTGGAATTCAGGCCGACTGAGGGCAGCCTGCCAGCAGGATAACCCAAGTGTAATGACTGCAACAGTGAAACATGAAGAACATTAAAACATTGCAGCTGACAGCACGCTAGGTGTAAAACGAGCTCTAGTCCAGAATATATGTGCAGGAGAACCAGTGACTACACATTCTTCCTAACACAATACTCATTTCTTCCTAACACAATACTCATTTCTTGGCAACACACACATTTGTTAACAAGTATATTTTCTAGAAAAGCAACGTTCTTGTTTTGGTAGTATTCATTATAAATTACAATTGAGGCAAGAATTTACCTTAAAACAGATGTTCAAACATATTACTGTTGCAGTAGTAATGGCTACTGGGACTTCTGCTGCAGAAGGCCTGACATCTGGCTTAGCATCATTACCTTTCTAGGCTGGAAGGACACCCACCTCTCAGGGACTTTCAGCACACCCTATGGATAAAAGAAGCATTCACATTTGATTCTTTATTGCCCAGGAGATCAGCGGGATAACCACCCTGCAATTTCTTGAATATGGTCCTATGGGAAAAGCGGCAGGAGTGTATTCAACTTAAATGCTAAGGACAGCTGCTGGGAGAGGGACGTATTTCAGGAATCCAGTTTCTCTATCAAAACCTGAAAAAGCCTGTGGTTCTGGAAGGAAAGGGGGAGACGAGACAATGTATGTGGTTCATGCTACACAAACTGTGGAAGGAAATAACTAGAGAGGACACAGGTAGACCTCACTTTTATCCAGGGAATGTACTAATGCCCTTAAGGGGGAGGACATCCTTCGGTGGCAAAAACATCCAGTAATCAGTAGTCTTATACCAGTAAATGACACTTAAAAATACTACAGTGAAAAAAAGGCAATAGGCTGAATGCTGTGGCAATGCCTTAAAAGGACTGACCATCAAATGCAAAAGAAGCCTATTTCTTTTTTCTTAATGGACATTAAAGAGGAAAGGGAGTCGCACTTTCAACTGTTGAGCAAAACATTGATCAGAAGGTGCTGCCTATGGCAACAAGGGCTAGTTTGGTTGTATAGCTACATGGAGGACATTCACCTTTAACCACAGCTATAGGTTGTAGTTGTAACATGGGAAGTGTTTTAACCCTGTTAGCCATGAATGTCACAGTGTAAATACACAGTAAAGTAGCACATGTTCTTTAAACCATGTAGTATATTTACCCTTCCATGTGTGAAGACAACATTCCGGGTGGGAGAAAAATAATAACCAACTCTGCAGGGGTGATTTTAAATATAGCCAATATTAGCTGGTGCAATAAAGGCATCACATCACCTTGGTGTTCTGGCATTTTCCATTTGTGGACCAATGTGGCACTGTTACAGTCTGCATTGGTTTACTATTATTTCACTGAATTAAACAGTGACTTGCTACTAATTTGAAACAAAAACATGTAAGTTATAAATGTTGAACATAAAGTCGAACTCCGAAGTGGTGAATGTTCGAATTCGACATAATTCACCACACTTCTGGGAACAGTATTACTGTGACTTGCACAGTAAAAAAAAGTGTTTGCAGGGGGGGAAAGCCCTCCTGCACCCCCCATGTGGGGCGCTGCCTCCCCTGCTACTTAAATATACAAACTCAGAGATCGCACTATAGTAAGGCAAAGGATACATTTCCCAATCCCCACTACAGTGCGATCTGCATCACAATGGTAAACCTTACAACAGCGAATGCTGTATTGCATTTGATGTTGTAAGGTTCACATTGTGGCATTCGTTTTTTCGTTGTGCAAAATGGCACTTTCACACAAATGTAAATTGCACAAAGTGCGATCACTAAAAATGATATACAGCCATCTGCATCTTACATGGGAAAGGTGTCTTGCAGGACAGCTGTGAAAAATTATGAATTTGTTCACATTTTGTAATCCAAAGAAAACAGAAATGCTCTTTACAAGTACTCATAGTGCCAAGACTTCTAAGTGGTTTACTTTTTTTTTGCAGATGACAGTATCTCACTAACCTGTCTGCATGATTATCTTGAATTAATTAGAAAGTAAGGAAACTCCGTGGTGGCTGATACTCAGTCGTAATGAACCACTAATTACTAGTTAATGTATCCTATACATTAAAAGTGAGATATTATGTGCATTAACTTATGAATGGCATATTTTAAATCTGGATAGTCACATTTCAGTAAGTTTTATTGATGGGCTGATTTTTTTTTACACTTCTTTTCTCTAGTTTCATGCTGCATTTTACTTAACTGGGATTGCTTAGGGTATAGGTGGATTTGCTGCGGTAGCGTTGTCACCTCACAGTAAGACGCTGTCCGGTTCAATTCTCAGCTAGAGCGTCTTCTGCATGGTGACATGCTTGAGTGGGCGTACCTTCATTGAAGGTTGTGCATCAGGGCTGGCAACTTAGCACGTAAAAATCAACTGCCAATCATTAACGGACCCGAGTTCCGCTGCGGCGACCCCTAACCAGGAAAAGCTGAAAGACACAAAAACGTTATTCATTTTGGAGATGAAAAGGCTAAACAGACTGTTGGTTGTACTGAGTTTGTTTCTCAAATTCAGAGGCTTTGATTTACTTTTACTTAATATAGGCTGGTGTCACTGCTGCAGCTTGGTCACTTCTGTTTGTAGATAAGCCATAAGATGGCTCACAAACTGAAAATGTTTTAACATTGAAAAACAGCATACTCAGAGCAGTGCCATACTGTTTAAATGCATCCGTCTTAAAAAATTACAGTCCTTCTAACACTAAATACTGGAAGAATTTAAACCAGCTGGAGCGGCCTTTGCCATACTGTTTAAGAATGCTGGGTTGGTCAGCTGATTACAGCGGTACACAGAATATATATGTTACATTACGGGAAATCGGTATCATTGGAAATGGGTATCATTGCAAGTTTTCTGGTCAAAGAAGTGCAGATAACATATTCCAGTTTGCAAGGCATCAATATCAAACAGGTAATAGATTTTAACAGTATCATCTCTCTCCAGGGCAATTAAAATTTCAACAGCTATGTATCTCTAGTACAGGTATACATAAATGACTGACTGCCATGGAAGCAAAATAAAGACCATTGTAACTCAGATTTACCTGTTCAGTCCCAAGACCTGGCGGAACCCAAGCATATTCTTCCAAAGCACAGCCAGAGTCATCATCAGATGTTGAACTGCGCTGAAACCCTAGTGCGTGTTTCTTGCCTTTGTGATCCATCTTAACTGGGATGGACGAATGCTGAAAGATGTCCAGTCACTGCTCTTCAATCACAAACTCTGCAAAGAGATGAAGAGAAGAATACGTAAAGAACAGATTAATATTTAGCAGTGAGCTGTACCACTCAATCTCTTAGTGCAAGAAATCTGAACAAAGTCAAAAATAATTGGGGGGGGGGGCAAAGGCCTAGAACACTGGCAGATTTTAAATATTGCTCTTATAAATTTAGAGCATTGCTAGAACAGGATTTTGGGCTAGCATACATTTTCTGATGGATATGAAATCTGAAACTCAAATGTCTCATTTATTGACTTTATTCCCTCACCGATTTGCCAGAAAAAAAAATTGAGCAACAGACCCAAACTACAAGGCAAAATCTAGACATTATGAAAATAATCTGGACAGTAGAGAGGTACGCAGTGACCATAAAACAAACTGTTGGTTCAACAAGTTAGGATTTTAAAACAAAGCTTGCAAGTCAGATACATTAATTTTTTGTCCCGTTTTATCTTCCCTCAAATTTCACACAGCTTAAAAACACATTTTCGTGCACTGTGGTTTCTTCTCAGTTCAAGTACAGGGTGGTCTGTATAGTATGCATGCAAAATGAAGCATATCAAAAAAAATTCTGAAAAACTGCTTTCCCCATACAGACAGCAACAAACACAAAACAGCAGAAAACATTTCACAAGTTAAAAATTAAATCCACCCAAGACAGGTCAAAAAGGCAACATAGCAAAATGTTTATATAACCTTAAAAAGTTGCCCTGCTGTGATGTATTTTATTTTACCTTTTTGCAGGTTACTCTAACATTGTTGTTGTACTGTTACTTTCATATATCATGCCCTAGACAGGAAACACTGGGGTGCTGTCTTCGATGTGTGTGTGGGGGTGTCATACTATCCTACACAAAAGTATATTTCAAACTTCAGAATAAATAGCAAGTCAGCCAAGCTTGTGTGTAAATGTACATGCTTGGAACAAGACCCCTGCTGA